>NC_079440.1:33136619-33194119 GCF_903798145.1 Danio aesculapii | reverse complement strand
ACATGCGTTAGGGCTTCCACTACCATAATACACCTAAAACACCGATTGCCGAAAAAACTCGTTAATAGCAGGGAAGCGACAACTGGTGCAAAAAAAAAAATTGTAAAAAAATATATATATATAAATATATAAGTGAGTGTGTGTGTGTGTATATATGTATATATATGTATATGTGTGTATATATGTGTGTATATATATATATATATATATATATATATATATATATATATATATATATATATATATATATATATATATATATATATACAGTATATATATAAATGTGTGTGTGTGTGTGTATGTGTGTGTGTGTGTATATATTTATATGTGTGTGTGTGTGTGTGTGTAATTTTTGGAGGGCTAAAATTTCACAAGTAGATTAATCATTTTACCTTTAACAGTATATTGCACTTCAACAGTATATTGCACTTCAAATGACTAATGCATCCATTTAATATAAACAAAAGAGTTACTTCCACATCTATGTGTTTGCTGTGTGTGGGTGTTCATCTGTCTGTGATTTGTGGTGTATGAGGAATTTGTTGTGAAGGCCAGAATTTCCGGAACTCTCCGTCTCTGGCAATGAGAGTGTTTTCAGTGTTTTCATAAAAGCAGGAAAGGCACAGGTATGACCCTGCTGTTCTTCATAGAGAGGATGGTAGACATGTTAACGACTCCAGTGGCTAATCTGAGGTTAGTACAAGATAAGGAGGAGATTTAGATCTTGGGAACTGATGGTAGATCAACATCTCTAGTATTTACAGAGATGGCAGATTAGCCCTCAGAGTTTATCTTCTGGCCTGTGAGAGATACACTTCAGAGAAACGTACAATAGCAGTGTTTGTTTGACTATAGTTTACTCTGTGAGATTGAATCACAGCCGACATCTCTGCACGTATGTGTTTCTTTACAAAAAACATCATCAAATGAGACTCTTGCCTCGCATCAGGCAAAACCGGTGGAAAAGTTCATGGGGGTTTTGTAGGATCATTGTTTGGAGAATTATGATTTTATTCAGTTCCTTGTTTTCGTATCTTACTATTGGCTATTACAGTTGGGTTTTTATGCTCAAGGCCTTTCTGCTTAAGCTCTTTATAGAGTATATTTCAGGGTGTGGAGGCACACAGTGAACTTGCGAAGCGTAAACACCATGCAGGTGCATATCATATTAATTTCCCATGTGATGTAAAAGTGATAAATATCTATTTTATATACACGTGTGTGTATATATAAATATACATATAGTTTTTATTATATACGTTGTTTGCAGGTACATTCATTTCCTCAAAAGTAAAAGTAAATATTCTTTTAAAAAGAGATTTTGAATAAACAGATTATTTAAATGTCTGTTCATCAGAATCATGTTTGTATTTTTTAGAATAAAGTTTACTCCGATTCTGTCATTATCTGCAAGTCAACATGTCACCTCATCTAATCTTCACCGTCACATCACTCGTGGTATTTATGAGTTTTTCCCTTGAACAGCACACATTTCCTCATTTGTAAACTGCTTTGCATAAAATTCTTCAACATCTGTATGATGACAGGTAAATGCCCCATATATATGTACACACACACACACACACACACACACACACACACACACACACACACAAAATCATGTATTTATTTTAGAGTAAAATTTTAGCCAATGTACAGTATATACAGTTGTGGTATATACAGTCTTATTTGTTTTATTTTGGCTAGAATAAAATCAGTTTATAATTTTTTTTAAACCATTTTAAGGTAATATATATATATATATATATATATATATATATATATTAGCCCCTTTAAGCTATATATTTTCAATAGTCTACAGAACAAACCATTGTTATACAATAAATTGCCTAATTACCCTAACCTGCCTAGTTAACCTAATTAAGGCTGCATTTACACTGCAGATCTTGATGGTCAATTCTGATTTTGTGAATGTATCCGATTTTTTGCTGACCTGCTTGCATCATCTTTTAAAAGTGACTCGTTTCTGATCGTCTGCATTTACACTGCAAACGGCAAAGGCGCATTGACCAGAAAAAAAGAGTGGGCGCTGACTAACAGCTGATAATTAAAGAGTGCTCTTTTCTCTATTCCTGTATGTAATCTGTTCTCAGCTTTTGAAAAGTTGTTTTACTATATTTTATGACAGAAAGGTTCTCATTTGTCCATCTTCTTTTGATATATAGGCTTTTTTAAACCTTTAGGCATCTTAACGTAATGTCCATGGCGTGATTTATGCACGTGATTTATGCACTAATTTTATATTAGTTTATATTGGTTACGTAGCGGACATTGCGCTCTCTCTTTCTCGTTAACATGTTTAAATAACTGTGCTATATGACAAAATAAAGGTTGTTTAAGTCCTCGTGTATGAGATTTAAGGTTTGGGACTCGGCTGAAGTCTATTCTAAAATGAAAGCGTCAGAGTTGACGTCATTCACTATGGTTTTTAATGACGCATTGACAGGTGAAAATTCGATCTACCTGCTTACACTGCAGACACGAGGGCACAGATCCGATTCATATCGGATAAATTTCCACACATGAACAAGGCCTGAATCTGATTTGAGTAAATCGGAATCCATGTGATTTGTTCATGCTTGTACATGGGCCATATCCGATCTGTGCCACATGGGAGAAAAAAATCGGAATCCAGTCACTTGAACAGTGCAGTGTAAATGCAGCCAAAATGTCACTTTAAGCTGTATAGAAGTGTCTTGAAAAATAGCGCTGATCTGACATAGCGCAGATCTGCCTGTCCAGAAATGACGTGCCGGTTTCTCATTAATATTAGTTTTCTTATCCTATGAGAAGACCATGCTTCCTAGTTATTCGTGACTGCACGTGCTTTCCGAAGACACGTTGTTCATGATGGTTGTTTATGAAGGGTTGTATGTGTTTGTTTCCATGATCCACAGGGTTTTTATGCATGGTTTTCCCCAAGATAGTCTGTACAGCAAAGCTGTTGGTTTGTAGCAAGCATTTTTGTCAGGAAAGCTGTACGAGAATTGGAAAGTGACGGACTTTGTCTTTTATCAGTTGAGTTTGTTACCATTCAGACACATCGCCTATCCGTGCTGCCGTGTTTGCCTATGTTAAAAATCCTCAGAATTACCGGCAGGATTTAAAGGTTGAAATACATAGGGCAAAAGACCTGCTGCACTGCTCCACTGTGTCTGCATTTAGACCCGGGGATTGAGGAGAAGTCCTCCTCATTTATAGTGTTTATATAAATGATAATCGTAAAATGATTATCTTTATAATGATATAACAGGCCTATATGTGTAAGCCTTTATGAAATTATGAATAAAAAATGTAGCAGGGCATTAAATTACTTGTTTTTTATTTCTTTGCATTTTAATTTTGTAAACTATCATGGGTCTCCGCACTGTTTGTGTCGCATTTTATGAGCCAACTGACATTTGTTTTGCCCCCTCTTATTCCCCTGTTTTGCCGGCTTCACCTACTCCTCCCTCTGCTCGCTGAGCCCCCCGCCCCTCATGAAGCATTTTTTGAAAAAAATCTGAGGTAGACATGAACTGAAAGAGGGGGGTTTCGTGGCCCTTTAATGAAGTTTTCTAAGGACTGATGATGGTAAATGATTCCTAACACTTTGAAGGTGTCTGTAAGCAGAACACCAAGTAATGATATGATAAACACAAGGTTACGCACCAGAAATCTTCACTGCCCTTGCCTTATCACGTCCTAGCTGACCTACACATTCACGCTCATACTGTAAAATCAGCTTATTGCTACCTCTGGAAAATGTAAATATGTCTGTTAGATTAGAGAGATTAGAGACACACATTAAGAACTACTATCACAACATAAGAATGATGTACGGTGTGCTGCACGTACAAGAAGCCTCGTGACTATCAGATGTAATGTGTGCACAGAGTACCTGCTGTGACTTTCACTAGTATTGGCACATTTGGTAAATATGAAAAAAAATGTTTATGCTTTTGATCTTTTTCTCAATATACTGTATTGACAACAACACACTTCTTTTCTGGTTAAAATAAAACTATTAGCACAAAACCTAGCACAAAATCAAATATCTTTGTTAAAAAAAATGTGCACCACATTTATTGGCACCCCTATGAATTCATATGAGCAAACCTTTTTTGAAGCATATTCCCGTAGGAGTAAACTAATGAAGTAAATCATAGGCCAATGCCAATGGGTAAGACCAAAGTACAGAGATGTGAGACACTTTGTTATCAACACTCCATCATGCATTCCAAATGAGATATGTTGCTCCAGGGGCGTCGCTAGACCCCATTTGCTGGGGCGCGTGCCCCATTAAAAATCGCCAGTCCCCCAGCAAATGCTTTGAGATACGATTTACTTTATATGTAAGTGCATTTATTAAGAGTGGTAATCCCAGAATCAAGATGTTATTTTCTATGTGTAACCGAACCAACACTGGTGAAAGCAATGTAGTTTACTCATGAACAAAACTGAGCATGTGCACAGAAAAAAAACAACACAATCTCAGAGCAATTCGTAATTTTTTGATTTAGTGGCTAATTCGTATGAATTCGTATGATCTAATTTGTACAATTTAGTACGATTTGCTCATCCCCAATGATGGTTGGGTTTAGGGGTGGGGTTAGGTGCCACGCCTCCTTTTTAAAACTGTACAATTTCGTATGACTGAACTTGTACGAGTGCATACGAATTAGCCACTAAACTGACAAAACATAAAATACTTACGTTTTCTCGTGAGATCAGGCTGAAAAAAACCTGTGTGCCCTCACGCACCACTACTGTTTGACGCTGATGTCTGCTCTGATCCCGGTGTAAGTTCCGGTTATGAACATGCACACTGAAAAAATAGCTGCGCCGCTCATGCAATGTAAATCCGCCATAACAATCATTTATGCGGAGGTGTCGACATGCAGTGAGTTTTGCAAGTCGACAAAACTAAAGTTTAAATAAAATGATGGTGATCTTATTTAGACTAAACATGGCTCCTGGTAGATTTTTTTTTTATGAAGCAAAATAGAGGGACGATGAATAAGGGAGGTAAAATTTAATAAACCTAATTGGTCATGGCCATATATATATATATATATATATATATATATATATATATATATATATATATATATATATATATATATATATATAATATATATATATATATATATATATACATATATATATATATATATACATATATATATATATATACATATATATATATATATATATATATATATATATATATATATATACATATATATATATATATACATATATATATATATATATACATATATATATATATATATACATATATACATATATATATATATATATATATATATATATATATATATATATATATATATATATATACATATATATATATATATATATATATATATACATATATATATATATATATATATATGTATATATATATATATATATATATATATATATATGTATATATATATATGTATATATACATATACATATATATACATATACATATATATACATATATATATATACATATATATATACATATATATATATACATATATACATATATACATATATACATATATATATATATATATATATATATATATATATATATATATATATATATTATTATTATATTATTATTATTATTTTATTTTATTTTTTTTGTCTCAGTGCCTCAGTAGAGTTTTATGTCTAGCAGCGCCCCTGTGTTGCTCTCAGAAGGGCTCTATAAGTGAAACCATCATTGCCGCCATATTGTGTTCCAAGCTTTAGTGCTTTAGTGCTTCTAAGTGAAGAGTTTCATAGGTTACAACTGATGTGCACTTCGGGCCATGATTCTTCCCTGGCCTTCCCATCCCACTGAAGGAATTAGGGTATAGGGATGAGCCCTTCCAATGGAACCCAGTGCCTGTTTCTGGAACATATTGTACATTGTGCTTCATGCAGACCTGACGAACCAGCTGTAGTAGACACAAGCTGCATCCCAAATGGCACACTACACACTGTGCACTAAGTACTTATGCACTTACACACTCAACAGCATAGTATATATATGTAGGATCGTCCCAAATCGAACACAAATGATTTTTTTTAATAGAAATTCAAATAGTTTCCCTGATGATGTTTGACAGTTTCCAAATTAGTGAAATAAATGAGTATAACCGCATTCATCATAGGGAGGCAGTATAATCACTCTCGCAGGAGAATTTTGCTTTCACAATCCAAAATAAATTAAGTAATCAAACATGAGAACCCGAAAGCTCCGCTCCTTCCGCTATGTGTAAAATAGTGCATTAGTATGTGATTTGGGACGTACCTACAGTCTTTTCCTCTCCATATGCACCAGACACTTTCAACATGTTATCAAACTATGTTTCTGGGAAGAAATTGTGCAATTCATAGTGTGCTTTATGTAGGTGAGTGGGCTTGACAAACCACCTGCAAAAAAAGACACTTTCTTTGTATTCACAGAGGAAAAGAAATATAATTCTATAAAAATCTTTGATCACTTTCAGTTAGAGACAAAAATCTCCTTCAAAACTTAGTCAAGACTGACTCCAAGATTACTGGTTTTTGCCTCTGCGGAGTCTAGCAGAGTTACTTGAATAGCAAATAATAAGGAAAATTCAAAGTGTGATAGGAGATGACTCCAATCCTCTGAAGCCTTTTTTTGTATTGTTGCCCTCTGGAAGAAGGTTTAGAAGCATTATATTCTCTTCTAATAGATAGGCAATAAGGCTTCATGACCTTACATTTAAGCAAGTTGTTGATTTTTTATTTTTTTTTTATGTGTGGGTTCTTTCTTATTGCTGTGTTTTGTTTAGTTTTTTTAGTATGGTCTCACTTTATTTTGATGGTCCGTTTGTTGAATTTAAGTTACATACTGTAGCATTTGCATGCCAAATAATTCTCATTAGATTATAAGTAGACTGTTAGGTTAAGGTTGGGGTTAGGGTCAGTGCAAGTTGACATGTACTAGCAAAGTTTGTTATAGTCAGTTAAATGTCTATTGAAGGAGCCTGTATCAGCAGATATGAAGCAGATAGTCTATTAAAACCCAAATTGACAATCAAAATAAAGCGTTACCTTTGGTACTATTTATTATAAAGTTATTATGAAGCATGCCGGATTGTGTTTATTAATATTGTTTGTAAGTGATCTGTCTTTTTATGTGTTTGTTGTATCATGATGCTACTGCTTTAACTTAATTGCCCCTGGTGGGATTAATGAAGTTTTTAAACTTAAACTTAAAAGATTTATATATTGCTGATGTCTGATTATCTAAACTGCTTTCTTTATACTCATTTGTACTGTAGGTAATTGAATTGAATTGTAGGTCACTTTGGATAAAAATTGTTTAAGTTAATAAATGTAAATGAGTTTTGCAAAAAGAAAAGTGGCTCTAAGAAAACAGCAAAATATCAACTTCCATCTAATTAATAAGTTCCAGTCAAATGGAGATGTTATGTAAGTATCAGTGTGGTGTCTTGAGGATTATTCGAGTGCCCAAAAACCACAGCTAGAGAACTTAGAAGTTAGTTAGGCCTTTGTGTCAGAAAGTCTCCAACACTAATATCTGACATCACTTTAAATAGTTTAAAATATGTTGAGGGGGAAAGCACCCACAAATGTCTGAGAAAATTACAGAATTGCTTTTATCAGGTTGTTTTTTGTCACCCAAAGCATAAAACATCTTCATTTTTTTGTTAGCATTTTGAGAAAAAGATGAGAAGGTTAAACAATAAAGACACAACCTGCTGTTACAGCCTCCTTCACTCATATTTAACCAGGGTGCCAATATTAGTGGAGGGCACTGTAGAGAAGGTCAGAGCAATGCTCTTATCAGCTGACTGGATCACGTTCCCCACTGCAGTCCAAAAACAAGCTCTTAAAAGCATCATGAGTGCAATGAAATGGCAGGTCATTGAACGTCTCTTTTATTTCCCAACAGACAAGCGATCCACCCACTTTTGTAAACAGAAAATGATTTAATTAGTCTTTACTGTAATTCAAAGTTTCCTTATCTGTCGCAACCTGACAAAAGCATTTCTATAAGTTTTCCACCACTTTCCCAGCAGCCTGAACCTCCCAATGGTTTGTTTGTTTGTTTTGTATTATTTATCTTGGTTTGTTTTGATATTTTTAATTGTGTTTTTTATTTTTACAAGATCAATAATTTTAGTAATCAAATGGTTTTAACTTACTTTAGAGAATGTTTTTGCTTGTTTGTTATTGTTTTTCAGGGAATCCACCACTTTCCCAACTGCCAGATCAACAAAAACATTTTATTATTTTGTTTGTCATTATTGTTTTATTGTCATTATTGTTTTATTATTATTATTATTATTATTATTATTATTATTATTATTATTATTATTATTTGGTTTGTTTTTGTTGAAGCTTTATTTGTACAATAAGCATTATTGTTAGTTTTACAAGATAATAATATTAATAGTAGTAGTAATAATAATAATAATAATAAAAATAATAATAATAATAATAATAATATTGATAATAATAATAATAATAATTTACTACTAATAATAATAATTATAACTGTGATTATTATTATTATTATTATTATTATTTGGTTTGTTTTTGTTGAAGCTTTATTTGTACAATAAGCATTATTGTTAGTTTTACAAGATAATAATATTAATAGTAGTAGTAATAATAATAATAATAATAATAATAATAATAATAATAATAATAATAATAATAAAAATATTAATAATAATAATAATAATAATTTACTACTAATAATAATAATTATAACTGTGATTATTATTATTATTATTATTATTATTATTGTTATTATTATTATTATTATTATTATTATTATTATTATTATTAGTATTAGTATATTAGTATTATTATTATTAGTAGTATATTATTATTATTATTATTATTATTATTATTATTATTATTATTAGGGGATGGGATGTGTGTTTACTTTTTTCTTTTTCTTTTTTTTTCTTATTTTCTTTCTTTAAAATATATATTTTGGGAATCCAACACTTTCCCAGCAGCCAGATCCACCCAAACGTGGTGCCAGGAAGCTCTGGTCAAGGGCACCTTGACCAGTGTGCAATTAATTCTAATCTAAAAATGATACCAGTGTGCGATTCACCCTGAAAGAGCCATCAAACAAGGGTTGCCGTGGCGATAATTTCCTGCCTTTGCTCTATTCCAGTACTGTATCTAGATACAGTGGCAGTTCCAGTCACAGGGCTAGTCAGGGTGAACACTTTTAGTCTCCTGTGCTTATTTGTGCTGGACTTGCTGAGCAGTCATTCTTGTGTCCAGTGACTATCCATTTCCGTTTCCCCTTGGGAAATTCTTTCTATTTTCTTCAGCTCTTTTCTGTCACTTTCAGTAATGGCTGTCTAGATCTATATTTAGGTTGAATTCTTCATCATAATGTCACTTGTTTCAAAAACAGTTTCTCATGGTCACCCAAATATTTCAGACTGCATATTTGCTTTGATTTCATTTATTTATTTATTTTTATTTATCATTTTTATTTATACTTTATGATCCCTCATCAGAATAAAACCCTTGGAGTTTTACTGGGGGTTATTACAAGACTTTTATATTGCAACGAATGTAAATTGAGTTACTTGACAGTTAATCGAGTTAATCAAAATATTTTGTGTGTGTCTGTGTGTGTTACATGTTTTGCATTTTGTTTTATTGTATTTTGTATTGTATTTTTGTTGTTATTAATTATTGTTAATGTTAATTTGCAAGTAACTTTGTTTAATAAAATGCTAAATAAATTTGTATTGTTCTCATTGGTTATTGTTAATATTTATTTAAAAGTGACTTTGTTAATGTTGAGCTTTTTATTATTTTCCTTTTTATATAATTATCATATTTGGGCACAGTGAAAAACTACAAAATAAAAATGCGTTCTTGTGCATACGTACACCAGTAACACACAGTAAGGCAAGGCAAGTTTATTTATATAGTACATTTCATACACTGTGGTAATTCAAAGTGTTTTACATAAACAGGAATATAAGAGACAAGTATAGGAAAATAAAAACAAAGAATAACAGTGATTAAAAGCAGGTTAAAATAGATTAAAATGTGCTAAGCAGGTTTTAAAAGATTGAAAAAGAAAATAAAGACATAATAGTGTGATCTGTTGGACGTACCACAGTGCTCATTCAGTAAAGGCACAGCTAAACAGATGTTTTTTAAGTCTTGATTTAAATGTACCTAAGGTTGGAGCACATCTGATCATTTCTGGAAGCTGATTCCAGCAGCTGGGGACATAGTAGCTGAAGGTGCATTCACCCTGCTTTGACTGAACTTTTGGAATTTCTAGTTTATATGATCTTAAAGATCTAAGTTATCTGTTAGGTTTGTATTCAGTGGGCATATCTGTAATGTATTGAAGTCCTAGGCCATTTTAGTGATTTATAAAGAAGTAACAATACTTTAAAATATATTCCGAATGTAACTGGGAGCCAGTGTAAAGACCTGAGGACAGGTGTGATGTGCTCTGATATTCTGGTTCTGGTCAGAATTGTGGTAGCAGTGTTCTGGTTGAGCTGCAACTGTCCTACCGTCATTTTGGGAAGGCCAGGGAGGAGGCCGTTACAGTAATCCACCCTGCTGCTGATAAAAGCATGAAAAGTCCTCACTGGAAACAAAGCATCTAATTCTTGCAATGTTTTAAAGATGATGGTATGCTGATTTAGTTACTGCTTTGACATGGCTACTTACTCATATTTGACTCCAGAATCACACCAAGATACTTGACTTTATTTTTTGTTGTTTGACCCTTAGAGCCAAGGTACACATTCACCTTGAGAACCTCATCTCTGTTTGTAAATGCAATGACTTCAGTTTTCTCTTTGTTTAACTGAAGAAAGTTTTGGCACATCCAACTGTTCATTTCATCAACGTAAACAAACTCTCTCCATCTTGAGAGCACTTGATCTCATTAGAGCTCATCTCCACACTTAAACTTTTCATGTTTTACCATAACGTATCAGAACTCTCGATGAAAACAAATCTCATCTGCTCATGTTTTTTTTTTCTCTCACTGTCAGTCTGAACAGGCTTCAGATGCACTGAGGTTTAAATGCACTGGGAAGGTTTTCTGGGAAATCCTTCAAGCTGTCGTCCTCCCAGCACTCTTGTGAGCTGAGGTTATTGAATGTGTGTGCAGGTTGTTCACGTGCCACACGTTCAAGCTTAACCCAAAACTCCAGCTTTGATCCCCGATGCTTACGTCAATAGCAATCTATTCATGCAGAACCTGAATCAGTTGAATTTTCTGCTTTTGCTAACAAAGTAGAAAGATCAGAGCGAGAGCTCCTCTAAATCTGATTTTGCGTCAGAGCTCGCTTGTTTGGGCTTAATGGTTTAGATCTGGATTGACAGGCTGAAATGTGATCTTCGATGAAAATGTTGTGTGCAGCATGAAGTTATTTCCTTGGCACAGGTTTTGTTGGCTAATGATTTTAGCGTTAGCGTCCCGACAAAACATTCAAACTCCCCATCTGGCATCATCTGGCAGGGGTGTTGTTGGAGCTTGTTTTCACTGGAAGTCACAATGGTGGGCTTTATAGTGGTCCACCCTTGGGAGCTGCAACCTGCGTCAGTGTCATCGTCACGGCTGTTGGGGTCAGTATTCAGAATGGCACGAGATGCATTGGCTCACGTGTAAATCTGCAGGTTCAGTTCGTGCATGAGTGGAAATCCTGCAAATTGAAAGGGGTCTTTGAAAAACTCGGCGGCCGCAAAAATGTTTTGGCTAATTTCTCTGTTAGCTGGAGGCGTAAGCTCAGATTTCCCTCCCATATCAACAAGAAACTGAATACATTATTCTTTATAGTGTTTTTTTCTTCTTCCTCTCCATTGATTTTCTAGTGATATGTGAATAAAGTTCAGCTTGAAGGAAAACAAGAGAGTTTGAGAGGGTCTTTATGAGAGGTGAAGGTATTATGAACAAGCTCAAACAATGAGCTTTGTGTTTCCTCTCGCATGCTCATTTGCTACAGGAAAGACCATAAGAAGTCATTTTATGATTATGAGTAGGAAGTAACACAGACTCTTCCTGTTTGTTTTACACGGATATGCAAAAACATGTGTACCTGGTTATGTCTGTTGTTTTGCATCTGTTTTACGATGCAGTATTCATGCATTAGAATGTGCGTCATCACATATTTCTGAATTGTGTTCTGTTAACACCGTGCAGTGTTGCTTTGCATGTGGTTTGAGACCGCACTGTGCAAATGTTTGCTTATTTTATTAGATTTTTATGTAACATTGTTAACTTTAAATGCAGCCGCGGTTGCATATCTTTTCTAAAACAGCTCATTAACTGTTTTTTTAGTTAATATTGTATTGTATCTGATTAGTAAATTCTCATTCAAGCATATGAAAAATATGTAAATGTTTTTTGATGTTTTATTACTGCTCATTTTTACTCTTAATTGATTATTAAAATTTGAGAAATTATTTTAAATGTAAACATAAATATTAACCACACCTATATGCAATATAAATGCACTAAGTCTGTTTTTGATTAATTAAGAATGTAGCAAATCTTTGAAATATAAAAAACATGTGAACCTTGCAAAAACATTTAAATGCAATATATATGAAAAAAACATCTAAAAATTACTAGAATTAGATATTTTGGTCCCACTTTATTTTGATGGTCCGTTTGTTGAATTTAAGTTACATTGCATCTACATGCCAACTAATTCTCATTAGATTATAAGTAGACTGTTAGGTTGGGGTTGGGGTTAGAGTTAGTGTAAGTTTATGTACTTACTAAGTTTCTTATAATCAGTTAAATGTCTGTTGAAGGAGCCTGCATCAGCAGATATTAAGCACATAGTCTACTAATACTCAAACGGACCATCAAAATAAAGTGTTAACAATATTTTGAATATATAACACACAATCACTCCAAACATTTATTCAACAACATAACAACAAAAAACATATTACTTTACAGATTTTAAATTAAATTAAATAAATAAATAAATAAATAAATAAATAAATAAATAAATAAATAAATAAATAAATACTAAAAGGGCTCACTGTTTCATGCTGCAATGGTTTGTTTATAGGTGTACATAATCATCTTTATCGGCTAAGCACAGTTATACAAGTGTGTGAGATATAGGAAAAGGGCTAAACCTGTTTTACAAAACATTTTTAAAAATAAAATGGCTATAGAAAAAATATAATATAATAAAAGAATAATTTTATTATAATATAATAAAAAAAATATATATTAATAACACACAGATAATATATAATAATTATAATTATTGATATTATTGACATGTAAAGCAGCTCCATACAAAACTAGGTCCAATGTGACCTGAATGTATTAATTTTTAATGGATATATCTATACTGAAAAAAAAAGATGCAAAGCTGATTCCTTGGATTTACCCATTTTTGGTGGTTCAAGTGGTTCAATTCAAGTGGCTGTAAACAATTTATTTGGGCTGAATTTAAACAAACAAATTAAGTTGAATGTTACTAAATTTTATTTGTTTGTTTAAATTCAACGCTTATATATTGTTTGCAAAAAATGTCAGAATTTTTTTTTTCAGTGTAATTTGTAAGTATGGAAATAATAAAGTAAATATAAGTAAAAAAAAAAAAAAAAAGTAAATGCATAAACAAACTAACTAAACTGGGGAACATAACCAAGTCTCGCAGAGTTTTACTCCCCTTCTAAAAACATTTCATGTATTTTCCTAGTCATAACTGTCCTGATTGCATCATTAGTTTTAAATTCTAAAATAAATGTAAAAACAAAATATGAATAATATCAAATATTTACTATTTTGCACTATTTATTTGTCACTAATTCATTTTCCAAAAAAAAAATCCCTGTCCCTGGTTTGTCTCAAACATTATACATACATCAACATATCTACCAAAACCTCTTTGACCAGATTCGTTCCAGAAGAGGAACTGCAAACTTTGAGAGCCCTTTTTTTGAAAACAGCACGGTGCTTCTGGTCGAATGATTTCCATTCATCATACCTCAGACTGGAGTGCCATAGCAACAGCTTTAGCAACAGCCCACCCAGACCAGCCAGGCCTGGCAATAAAGTGGGAAAACGTCAAGCGAATGGAAGCCTTTGAGGCTGGAAGACCACGATGGGTCAGTGATATTTAAGTACACCACATCCTTACCCCGGTAAGGGCCTTGAACTGAAGCTGTAGAGTCTGGAGCCCGGTTTCTCTCGAGCCTTAGTGTGTGTGTCTACGTGACCGTATCTGCATTTGTCTTGGGCATTTGAGCACTAGCTGACTGAACTGATGTGTGTTTGTGTGAAATGTGTGCATGTCATCACAGCCTGACTGCCTGACTGATGTCTAGAGTGTGTGTTGATTCAGTGTGTGAAAGTGTGGAATGCCACACTCTCTTCCCAAAGCCCCTGGTCCACTGCTGCCTGCCAAACTGGCCTCAGATCCCTGCCCCGCGCCGTGTTTATACACCCAAGACCCCTAGAGACGACGTGACATCATCAATAATATTTTCAAACACCTCTGGTCTCCAGTGAGGGGCGTGTGTTTTTTTTTTTTTTTGCACAAAGGGGATTGTTGGAGTTTTGTAACACGCTAAGTGCGTCATGACCGTATGGCTTGTGTATTGATGGACTGATATCCTAGCTGATGGCATTTCTGATTTTTTTATTTGGTTGTTAACAGCAGCTGGATTCACTCTAAATTCTTATAGTCACCTCGCATTGTTCCACTATGTAAGAATTATGGTATGAGCGATAAGAATGAGCCTCCTGCCATAGTCTAAAGACAGGCGTTTTCAAAAGCCTATATAAATGTTAGGTACGCTTAACCATTGACGTCAGTTTGGATTGTTCACATGCTCGTTTTGAAGGACTATTATGGATCTTTGGAGACACGGTGGCCCTAAACTGTTCTGATATATCTCTAGAGCATAACAAACTCTTATGCTCTCTAAGGAATATTACATAACTCGGCATTCCCTATCAGTTTAGTGTCAAATTTAATGTGTTATACTTTTATAGTAGCTTTAAGAAATGGTTTTCACCAAGTACAAGGTATTTTTAGATTATTTCTTTGTGGATGTGTTGACAATTTTTGGTGAATGTTGACATATATTGTAGAAACTGCAATTAAGTTAAATTAAATAATGTATAATATGTATATAAAACGTGTATATATATTCATTCATTCATTTTTTTTCCGGCTTAGTCCCTTTATTGATCCGGAGTCGCCACAGCGGAATGAACCGCCAACTTATCCAGCACGTTTTTGCGCTGCGGATGCCCTTCCAGCCGCAACCCATCTCTGAGAAACATCCACACACATTCATTCACACTCATACACTATGGACAATTTAGCTTACCCAATTCACCTGCACTACCTACTGCGCCACTGTGTTGCCCGTATATATATATATATATATATATATATATATATATATATATATATATATATATATATATATATATATATATATATATATATATATATATATAAATTATATATTTATTTAATTATATGTACAGTGCTCAGCATATAAAAGTACACCCCTCACAAATGTGTCTTTTTAAATTTATATTTTTAATAGGAAGCTGTGCAATATTATATTTGGAGCTAAATCTGTAGCTCATCTAACAAATAACTTGCGATAACGGTACCAAAACTAGTACACCCAAATTTATATATTATAGAAAAATATTAAATACAAATTTAAAAAAAGAGAAAAAATCAAGAGAAGTAAAAAAATAAATAAAATTTTGTGGAAATTTTGTAGGTTGTATCTAAATATGTTTGGTGACTAAAATATTATTTGAATAAATATATCTGTTTAATAAATCTGTTTTGTTTAAATGCACCAAAATACGTTGCCTATATTCGCTGAGAAATGAATAAAGATATTCATTTTAAAAATGGGGTGTACTCAATTATGCTGAGCACTGTATGTAAAAATTTGGAAATAATGCAGAAATTATTTGAATTGGATTAAAGTTGTCCTAAAACAAGAACGGAAAATGTTGAACACTGTACAGTATGTACATTTTTAGAAACTTAATTTTTTAAGGCACTTAAAGTTTATTGTAAACTTGACAAGTTTATTTTATTTCAAATAGAATTTTTTTAAACTATAATATTTGGATACTACTACTACTACTACTAATAATAATAATAATAATAATAATAATAAAGATACTGTTTAGATATAGGAATATAGTATGTGAACTGATGTGATAGTATTCAATGGTATTAAGTATGCAAATATGATTTGCATGAAATGTTTTGTGGGTGGCATCTGTGTTCTGAAAGTAATCTTTGGTTCCGCTTTGCATGTCTCATGCTACATTTTTTTGCCATTGACCAGTACATTCTCATGGACAGTTATATAAGAAATAATAACAGTAATGAGCTATATTACACTTTGGCATATTGGTAGTTAATTTGTATGAATTTGAATGACCTCATTTGCATGTTTGGATGTGATCAGTTTACCTCCCACTGATGATTTCTAGAGGATGTTTTGTTTTTGTTTTTCTGAAAATCATATCTTTCTGCTATCTGAAAATCTATAAAGCACAAAAAATGGGAAACGCTTCTGAGTTTCATAACCGTCATATAATTAGTTGAATTCTACAGAATTAGCATTAAAGGTCAAAAAGAAAGATGTGACATCAAAACATCATTGTGGAAAAGAAAGCTGGGATTTTTAAGCATATGACAGTGCTTATTGGGATTAACTAAACATTTTTCAAAAATGTTTGACGTACACAACATAAACTCAAAGACTATCGCTTGAGGCTCTGACGCACATGGGTTTGTTATTGTAGGGACACATATCATTACAGAGACTAATTAGAATTTTTGATACCACAAAACATGGTGCTTAGACGAATAAACTGTGACTGGTCGATCGTCCTGTCAGTCATATGGCCTTCTAGGCGGTCCTTCCTCAATTAAGATTTCGATGGAGTCCAGACCCTCTGCCGTCAGTCTCAGTTTCACATAAGAACTGGGTGGGCGAAGACGTTAAACAGGGTTCCTTTGGTCATGAAATATGTAAATATAAGAACATTTCTAGACTAAAGGAAACTAAAAAAGTCATTGACAATGCTTTGAAATGATATAGTACAGAACTATTGTACATACTGTATACTTTTTTGTTTAGATATAATTGACGATATTTTTTTCACTGGCTGCTAATTCTTTGAAAATAATAGATTTTACTATACTTTAGCATTACTTAAGTCTTTATTTATTTATTTTTTTTTTTTTTGTAATCTTTTAGGAAGTGATTGGCTACTGTTATGCAAAGATGTATTTATTTCCTTCGATTATTCTCGTCTATTAAAAATTATTTAGTGCAGGTCATGAGTTGAATCATTTAGTGTGTATGCTTGCTGATTTCCATATTTGCAAGAACAACAATCTAATTTAACTGACAAATTTGGTAACACTGCTTAAAAAACGTGAATTTTACTTGCCTGTAAAGATATAACCATTTCATTTTGTTTCTGCAGTTGTGCAGAGATCAGTGCACCTCGAAAGCTTTTTATCTCCATGACTTTAGTGTCTTTACAAGTCCAAGCCAGTCCCTCAAGCCAATAGGAACAAGAGGTCAATGCTTGAAAAACACTGCTATCTTTACTCACAGGGCTTCAGTGACAAAGATTGAGATTTAATGGGTCAGAGACTCTGTCAAGTGTTGGAGCCAGCTAGAATGAATTTGATTATTTAAAGTCTTTTGACAGTTTATAGGCTTTCAAACGAAAAAGATTAATTCAAGTATTAGCGTCTTATGTTTTCAATGCACACAAACACGCACACATTCTTTTTTTTCGTGTTATATCGATTCCAGCAGCCGGCTTTATTCAGACAGCAGTGTTGATTAATGTGTAAGCAAATCTGGGATGAGTGATTTTGGATGAGAAGAACAGATGTGAGCTGAGAGAAGTCTGTCTCGGGTTTTCGCATTGGCTCTGCTGTGGTGCAGCGTTTGAAGGCTGGGAGCAAGCACCCTGCTAACTATTTGAGTTATGCCATTGACGTCAGCACAGCCATAAAGCAGACAAACTGCCCTTCCCCAACCAACAACCCTGCCAAATGGCCTGCATGTCTTCAAATAAGCTCAAAGAGAGCGAAAGAGTTAGGAGTAGATGCTTTTGTTTGGGTATTTTAATCAGATTTAAATCTCCCGTGGACTGCTGGGGAAAGCAGTCTTCGCTTATTTAAAAGAACCGAGACGAAAATGACATTGCTGGCTCGAGGTTTTATTTCCTTCTCAGAATTTTCAGAATGGGGAAATAAATCACAAATACAAACATGTGTGAGTCAACTTAGTGGAAGTTGTTTATGTCGATGCAGGTGAACTAACTGGTTTGGTTGTTGGACTTTCGTTAGAATTCCGTTCAACATTCATTCCACATCCATTTATGAGAAACGTTCACTTGATGCATCACATCAGGCAGCAGGCCATTCTTCTTTTCATAGCTTGATTAAGGGATTAGTTCAGCCGAAAGAATAGTTTTTTCATTAATTACGCACACCCATATGTTTACAACCTCACGTGAATAATGTTTTTCAAAACACACACTCACAAAAAAAATTCTCTAAGTCGTCATTGTTTTGATATGCTGTACTAATCTGGACAAAAATCTCAGGTTAACACAGACCCTGCCAAATCTAACATTTGCAGACATGCACATACTTGTGTATGTGGTTTATGAGGACTGTTCATAGGCGTATTGTTTTTTATACTGTAAAACCCACTTATTATATGGCCTTACCCTACCCCTAAACCCAACCCTTACAGAAAACTTACGGCAAATTTTGAATGTCAAAAGATTGTATCATTATGTATAATTTTTAAGTTGTGAGTTATGACACAGGGCATGTCCTTGTAAACAGTGTAATATTGTACTTGGGTCATACCCGTGTCACTTTTTTTTACACGCTTTATTTACATATTGTAAGTGTAGATTTATTTGTTATTGTCACCAAATTGTGCATTAAAGATATTAAAGACTGTTAGATTTGATAAGTCATGTGCTAATTTAAAATCTGTTTAAATATTTTCTGAGACTGAGAATTATTTTTTCTTGGGGTCTTTATATTCACTGCCATTACTTTGGCAGGCTAATAATCACAAATATGGTAAAAGAATGTAAAAGTAATTATATCTTCCAGAGCCATATACAATTATTATTTGTTAAATGTAAACTTCCACGATTTTTTTTTTCAGATATGGTTACTTGATATGCCTGAACCAATGCTGTTTGATTTTACATTTCAAAGTATTTAACTTTTATTGATAAGGGTTTTGGGTGGCACGCTGGCTCAGTGGTTAGCACTGTCGCCTTACAGACAGAAGGTCGCTGGTTCTAGTCTAGCTGGGTCAGTTGGCATTTCTGTGTGGAGTTTGCATGTTCTCCCCGTGTTGGCGTGGGTTGCTCCGGGTTTTCCCAAAGTCCAATGACATAAAACCAGTGCACCCTGAGGAAACCCACGCGAACGCAGAGAGAACATGCAAACTCTACAAAGAAATGCCGACTGGCCCAGCCAGTCTGACTCAAAACCAGCAACCTTCTTGCTGTGAGGCAACAGTGCTAACCTTTGAGCCACCGTGCAGCCCCAACTTTTGACAAAAGTTTATTAACTCTATTTGCCAATATACTGTAGTTTAATTATCTTACATCCTTGCAAAAATATTAGGTTTTATATTATTTTTTTAAGGGTTTTCTCCTTTTTTTACTGGAGAGTAAAGATTAGACAGTAAAGTGAGGGGAGGAGAGAGAGTGGAACAGGATCAGAAAAAGACCTCGAGCCGGGACTGGAACTCAGGTTAACGTGAGCACCTCAGTGCTGTATGTCGGCATACTTAGCCACAAGGCTATTGGCACCAGGGCAAAAATATTTGTTTAAAGGTTCTTCATGTATTTAAAGCAACTTAGTGAGGACACTGAGCTGGACAGACTGCTGTGCATAAATTTAGTTTATTACAGTTTTTAAAAATTGCCTTTTTTAAAGAAAACATGCAGAAAAATTGTACAACTAGAGTTTATCTGTTTCAATACAACATTTAAAATATATGACTAAGAAATAACTAAATTAGAATCCTTAGAGTCTAGCCCTGTATAAGTAAACATTTTAATTAAAAATGGTCTTAAAAAGTTTTATATTTGATTTAGTGAAGCCATCAGAAACCCTGTTATAGGCTTTGTGAGTATGTAAGACCTTAAGTAATCTGTTGCAAGTAACAGTAAGTAGCTAAACCTTTATTTAATTGGTTGACATTATTGCATTATGGGAAATCACAGGTGATTAGGATGATGATATGACATGCTGATGTCTGACTTGATTGTAAATCTTTCCATTTTCCTCTCCTGTGCACCTAACATATCCTATCCATCCTGTTTCCCTGACGATCGAAGGGAAAGAAAAACCCGAGTGGTGGTGAGCATGATGTCCGCAGGTTTGTTTTATGACCATGTGAACTGTAAAATAGTTTTCGACTTTCAGCTGGTAATGAGTGGTCTCCTCCCAAACCCCCCTCCACCACTGTTTTTTCCACCCCAGTTCATTCATTCATATGGATTTGTTTATTGAACACAGCTGAAGTTACACGTGAACTGAAATATTGGGTAAAATCCAAATGACATCTGTGCGCTTTTGAAGGGCAATGCCTTCTGATGTTGTGAATTAATGTGGCCAAAGGAAACATTTCAGTTGTGTATAGTTATAAAAACAAACACCTTTTAATTGCGTGTCACATTCAGTTTCAGAATAAAGTATCAATGATGTACAGTGACAAACATGAGCCCATAATACTCATCCCTTGTGGGTAGGACATCATAACGGTTACTTAAAAATTGATTTCGCCCATTATCTGGCCATGATCCCAAAAGCATTAAAAGTCCAGCTGGTATCCATTAAAACCATGCTGAATTTCTTCTAACATCACACATCATGTGCCGCTGACCCCATATTGCCTCAGGAATCTCCATTAGCTGTTCCAGTAATGGTAGGAGTGAAAGAAAAACCAAACCTGACAAAAAGTTAGAACTAATTGGGTTATGTTGGCTTCCTAGCCTATGGTAATGGGGTTGGAATGGGTCACAGAGGTACTGACAACAGCCCTATTGAGGTCTGTCAATACTCTAGACTTTGGTGGCAGGGTTCAGGCCAGGTGAAAGGACAAAGCCTTCCCTGTGTGTGTATGTTCGCTTTAACCGCCTAGGGCCTCGTGAATACAAGTTTGGATGTTGTGTGGTCGCTTACCCCCGATCCCCTCAATGAACTGACTTGACTCTTGGAATGCTACTCATCAATTCGGAACAATTTTGGAAATTTCCAAATGCCACTGTCAACAGGGCTATTTCAATTAAGGCTGAGTGATTTAATCGAAATGGAGGCGCAAACATGTTTGAGCAAGGCTGAGATTGTCATGAACATCCTGTCAGGGAAGCATGGTTGTGTGATCAATAGGAAATCTCATCTGAAGTCCAGAAAGGCACTCTCATGTGAAAACTTTGAAAACACCCAGGCAAAAGAAACCCAGGAAATACTAACAGCATTGCGTTATAAAAACAAGATTTAACTGATTTAATTAATGCAGCATGAGTAATAATCCCACAACTACGTAATCAATTTATTTCAACGCTCAACTGAAGTTATGAAGTGAGATTGATGTAAAACCATGTTATTAAATATGACGTTTTCACATGCAGCATTTACTACAGAGGGCCGTAGGTCTTAGAGAAGCTGCGCAAACATCACAGAATGTTTATCTCAATGTACATAATCTTGTCAAAAAAAATTTGGTGTTGGAGGTTTACTACAACTGGCTTTACTGACAAAACTGCACATGACCATTGATTAAGACTTACAAATAAAAGGGAAGGGAAAGTTAAATAAATAAAAAAAAAAATTCAATGGATATCAACTTTATTTACCAGCATTCTTAAAAATCTATTTTTTTTATTCAGCAGAAGGTTGAAGTTTTCTATACAATAGAGATGTGGTCAGTATGATGCACAGATGCAAGGTGTATGCACATCTTTGTAACCAGCTTGAATCCACTACAAAGTTTGCATGTCGACATCATCTGCACATCGAATTTTCATTTGCATGGATTCCTATTAAACCAGTGAAACCACAATTTTAGAGCCAAATATGCAGCTTTTGTTTATGTCCACAGTTCATTTACAACTGATTTTTAACTTTACAACTTTCCTGTCCGTGTAACTGCAAGGCTAATATTTTATGTTGTTGGACCTCATCAGAAATGAACATTGCAACATTGGTTAGAAATCATAAGGGTATTATTAGACTATCTGCTTACAATCTACCAACAATGTATTTGCTCCCCTGAAAGACATTCTACTTACCTAATGTAAATTTCCATTTACATGCCAAGTTGCAGTATTCTACTGTACTAAACTTAAGTCTTGCAAAGCAAGGCAAGTTTATTTATATAGAACATTCCATACACAGTTGCAATTCAAAGTGCTTTACAAGAACAGAAATGAAAAATACAAAATACATGTATAAGAAAATAAAAACAAAAAAATAAAAGTGATTAAAAAGAAAAGAAAGACATAATAGAAGAAAGAATTAATAAAATGTGAATAGCAAGATCTTCAGCATGTGACCTTGTAGTAATTTTATATGTTTTTGATGTATGTGTTGTCATGGACATATCCAGAAAAAACACCCATCATCTGAACCAAGAATATCATTAATTACTATTGTAGTAAGTGCTATATAATGGTGTTTACTTCATTAACTGGTAATTTGGTCATCAGTTTTTAGCATATACTTCCACTTTTTAACTCCAAAAAGAAGTTCTGGATAAACCAATGCAAAACTTTATCGTCCAACTGCTTTGTCAGTCCGTTACAGTATATGTTCCTCCATAGTTACCCACATACAGTGTGCATGTAATACCCCCTTCTTGTTCAGGTATTTTACAGGAACAAACTGGAACTGAAACCCTACAAATTCAGCCAGGCATGAATTATTACCATATTCAGTCAACAAACAAGATAATTATCTCTTTCAGATTTCACTTGCTGCCAGAAGCATATTTTAAATAGTTTATTAGTGATGGTTCATTCTTGATCGAATCTTTAATATAACTCGGGAACAGCGAGTTGTCTCAGAAAAAGATTTGTTTGTTTTAAATTTATGTCATGAACTTCACATACTTTTAAGAATCCAACAGTTATTCCATCTTTATGAATATTTATTGTTACCTTTGTAAACAGGACTGCTTTTGGTATCACTTTATTTTGATTGTCCCTTTAACACATTTTGTTGATTAAGTTAAATTGCAACTACATGCCTGCTAATTCTCATTAGACTTAGACTGGAAGGTTAGGGTTAGTGTAAGTTGACATGTTAGTCAGGAGAATGTCTGTTGTTAGAGCAGTATCAGCCAATAATAGTCTGTTAATACTCTAATAAGAATTAGTTAACATATACAGTTGAAGTCAAAATTATTACCCCTCCTGTGAATCTTTTTTTTTTTTTCTTTTTCAAATATTTCCCAAATTATGTTTAACAGAGCGAAGACATTTTCCACAGTATTTCATTTAATATTTTGTCTTCTGGAGAAAGTCTTATTTATTTTATTTTGGCTAGAATAAAAGCAGTTTTAAATTTGTTTTAAACCATTTTAAGAATAATATTATTAGCCATCTAAACTTTTTTTCTACAGAACAAACCACTGTTGTACAAAGATTTGCATAATTACCTTAACTTGCTACATTGTAAAAAATTATATGATCAATTAGTCATGACAGCATATGTTTTAGGTCATTGAAACTAAGTTAATCATGTTTTAACTTAATTTTAATTTACGCAAGCTGTTTAGGTCAGTTTAACATGATAGAAGTTCAATGGACTCATACGGTTAATTTGATTCAGCTTAAAAATGTAAGGAAACCAGGATTGTTTACAGTGTAGTTAACCTTATTAACCTAAGCTTTTAAGTTGCACTTGAAGCTGAATACTAGTATCTTGAAAAATATCTAGTAAAATATTATGGCAAAGAAATCTTAAATTATTAGAAATTATTTAAACCATTATGATTAGAAATGTGCTGAAAATGTCTTCAACTGCATTTAGAATTAACTTAATAGTCAAGAAAATGTGCAAAAGTGGCCATCAAATTAGGGATATCCAGTTTTTTTATTCGATTTATTGTGTTGTTTGCATGTGGACTGTCAAATATGTTAAAATCAGCCAATTAGAGGAAGACTTTGAATCTGCTCAAGTGTTTAGTGTGCCGTTCAGCCAACAGTTGGACTAAACTAAACCTAACCCTAATCTAAAAGTTTACTAATACTTAGCTAAAAGTTTTACAATTGCAACATTACTCATAATCAAGAGAATTTGTTAAGGGAACCATCAAAATAAAGAGCAACCACTGCAAAGATTTAAGCCTGGAGCTAGCAGATGTATGCAGCGGTGAAGGGCAATTTAGACCATAAACAAATGAGTTCAAAATGAGGAGAAGGATTTGGGTAGTGATTGGGAAGGAGTTTCAGACCACTGTTGCTTGCGTGCCATGCTCTATCCTATAATTTCACTCTTGGCAGCTATTTTGCCCAGCTTTAGTTCTTGGTTCTGAAGCGCACCCTCGTAAATGAGAGCGGAGTGTATTCTGGAAGAGTTCTGGAGATGGAGACAGGCAGCTTTGTGATTGAGAAAGACAGACCGAGGGGGCTGTTTTTCAACACGCAGACTTTGTAATTTGGGAGGATTTTGCCTCGTCCCTGTCTCTCTCACACCCACACATTGAAATCGGCGCCAAGTTTGTATCACAGACCATGTTAAACTGCAGTTGGATGCAGCTGAATTATTTGAACCTTAATTTATTTGTGAAAGATACTTGGCCCTCAGCAAAACTCATTGCTGTTTGGCGGCCCATTTCTCTTTTGAAAATGCAGCTTCAAAGTCTCGTGTTGTGTGTGGTTTGAGATGGCCAATTCAACAAGCGCTCGTTTCAACTTGTGCGAAGGACTCCCATTCATGTGGTCTGGTCGTCTGACTGCGGTCTTTTCCAGTGCTCTTCGTTTATTCAATGTGTCTGTTGTTGAAGTCTTCAGAGCCAAAACAGTGGCTTCTGCCTCCTAATGGAAAACATTTCATTCAGACCAGAGCAGGGCTTCTCAGAAAGGGCCATGTTGATACAAAACCACCATAAAATGAAGCGGGGGAATGTCCCGTTGCATAGTTGTATGATGCTCTATGTTGCATTTAAAGTGTGTAGCATCTGTTGAAGGCGTTCTTGCATCATAAATGAGTACAGTGTCATCTTTGTTTCACATTTGCTTTGAAAATTTTTTTAAAAGATTATTTGGTGTATCATTTTAGGCCAAGAATTGAGTGTTGTATTTTGAGTTTGAGTGTTTGGAGATTGCAAAAAAAACTCACAGTATGTCAAAACTCATTGGCACTTTTTGTCCTCACGTGCGTATGTATTGCTAAATGGGCTATTGGGTAATATTTCACTGTTAGGTTCACACCGTTCTGGGTGTATACTAGCCACCAGTATAGATATGAGTATAAATATATATGCTTCTTTCTAAAATCAACAACAACAAATGAGACAAAAGTTTATTTACTTGGAGTTTTAAAATAAATTGTACAGTACCGTATGTCTACATTTGTACTGTATCATTTGTTAACATTAGTTATAACTGTTAGTTAGTGTTGGGTAAGTTACTTTTAAAAACTAATCAATCACAAATTACTGATTACTACTCGAAAGTTGTAAACTGATTACATTACCAATTACTTCATGTAAGAAGTAATCAGATTACTAATTAGTTTACTTTGAAGTTACTTTTAAAACATATAAAATATACCTATAAAATACTAAATAAACTGCAGCTCTTTCTGTAATTTAATATTCACTGAGAAACATTACAATGGGTTGATCACAGCAGCTTGACATATTCAATTTATTTTATTTTTTTTAACACAAAAGAAGACATGAAGAAAACTGGATACATGTAACCATTGACATCCAAAGTATGAAAAAGCACTGCAGTTTTTGGGTGTTCTGTGTTTGTCTGCGGTAATTAGTCTACCAAAATGTGTATATTCCTTACAAAGTATGAAGCTGATCGGTCAGTTCTTGTCACGTGACTCGCGGTTTTCAACTGGTGCGCCTGGGAAATGTGAGCACGTGCAATGTACACTCCATATGCACACACGCAATATGTGCTCCCAATATGCGTATGCGCGCAAAAGATGAGATGTGTTAATTAAAATTAAAATGAGCCTGGTTTCTCTCAAGGTTTTTTTATTTATTTTTTTCTTCACTTCTGCCATTAGTGAAGTTTTTTTCCCCTCTCCGCTGTCGCCACTGGCTTGCATGGTTCAGGATCTATAGAGCTGCGCATCGTTGGATTTGCTCTTCAATATTTGGACTCTCAGTAGTGATTATTAAACCACACTGAACTGAGCTAAACTGAACTGAACTTAAACACTACAAACTGAACTACACTGTTCCTATTTACTGTGAACTTTTATGTGAAGCTGCTTTGACACAATCTACATTGTATAAGCGCTATACAAATAAAGGTGAATTGAATTGAATTGAATTGAATGTGTGAACTGCAACAAGCAGCTAAGCTTCTCTTCACATTCAGAAGATACCTTCACTCCCAATCCTGCACAAAAATCCAATTTAGCCTGTTTAGGCTGAGTTGGCCCACTGTGTTTTTGGCCAGCGGTGTCCTCCTTCATGACAAGTATTGTCTTTGATTGCTTTTTGTTCAAGTGCATGCTTATTAACTGACGTTGCAGTGGAAAACGTGATTTAAAAGAAGCATTTTTCTTCTTAAAACTATATTTGTAACGTAAATAATGCAATTGCATTGACTTTAGTAACTGTAATTAAATAAAACAAATTCAAAATGTAATTCGTTGCATTACTGCGTTCCGCAAAAATGTAATTAGAATACAGTAACGTGTTACTGTGGAACATGTTACACCCAAATCTGCTGTTAGTTAACTTGACTATATGTGCTTGGCATAAATGAGTACACCCGCTTTTGAATAATTTTATACATTTCCTAGTTGAATATATCCAATACATTTTAGTACATTTAAACTTAATTGTTATTCCCATTAAAATGACACTTCGTTCACCGAACATTTCTTGGATAGATAGATAGATAATACATTTAAATTCAAATGAATTATTGCAAAAGAATATTACAAACCACAAAAATTCTATTAATTAGATTGTTTTTGTTTTGTTTTTATTGGTTTTTCCTGTTTATTAAAATCGTATTTAATATTTAACCTCAACATATTAACTTCTGATCAGAAGTTGTTTTTGATTTTGTTGTTGTTGTTGTTAGATTAGTTCTAGCTTTGGCTTTGCTACTGACTGATACTGTATGTGTATAAGCACAAATGTGTTATTGTAAAGCATAGAAATGATATTAGTTTAAAAGAGAGATTTGTGAGGGGTGTACTCAATAATGCTGAGCACTGAATTATACAGTGCTCAGCATAATTGAGTACACCCCATTTTTAAAATTTATATTTTTATTCATTTCTCAGTGCATGTAGGCAATGTATTTTGGTGCATTTAAGCAAAACAGATTTATTAAACAGATATATTTATTAATATAATATTTCAGTCACCAAACATATTCATAAATTGAAAGACTAAGTGAAGTTTATTTATAAACTAATTTCGAGAGGATCAAATGCTTTTGATTGCTAGCGGCTGGATCCGCATTATCCAATTCTCAATGCACCAATCAGACGACTCCTAAGCTACTACAAATACCCTGGGTTACGTACCACTGCTATCTTCGTTTTGAAGAATCCCCCCATCCACCCCTACTCCTCCTTCTTCCTAGATGGGTGACACGGTGGCCCAGTGCACCAAGTGCACCCTCACAGCAAGAATGTCTCTGGTTCCAGGCTTTACCAAACCAGCAGACATTTCGGTGCAGAGTTTGCATTTTCTCCCCGTGCTCACGTGGGTTTCCCCCGGGTTCCCCGGTTTCCTCCCCACCGTCCAAAAAACATGCAACATAAGTTAATTGACTAATCCAAACCGGCACTATAGATATGCTTCTAGTAAATGATTATCTCTCAAGAGCAATCACTGGCTGTTCATTGGTTATTAGAGCAGGGAAGTTCTCGAGATCTACCTGAGCTCAAACTCCCCTCTCGCCTTGCAACGGGAGGGAGCCCCGGGCTCGAGGATCTTATGAGCTCAGGGCTCTCTCCCGGGACAGCATGCCAAACAAGCTTATAATTAATCATCAGCTAAGTGTTAACTCTTGAAACAACATTTGAAAACTAAATTTTTTACATTTTTTATAGCTTCTCTTGATTTTTTTCCTCTTTTTTTTACAATTTGTATATAATATTTTTCTATAACATACGAATTTGTTATCGTAAGTTATTCTGTTAGATATGCTCCAGATCTGGCTTCAGTACTGACTAATCTAATGTATATGCTTGAATATAATATTGTATAGCTTCATATTAAAAATATGATTTTAAAAGAGAGATTTGTGAGAGGTGTACTTATATATGCTGAGCACTGTTTATATAAAATGTATCCAGTGATTTATTTATCTATTCTAATAAATTAAATTCTATAATAAATGTGAATGTGTTAACATTAGTTAGCAATGTATTTTTGCAGCAATTCTTGTTAATGTGTTCAGGATATATCATGATGTTTATTATTGTAAACAGACTATTTCAAAGTGTTACTTTTTTATTTTACTTAGGTGAGGATAATTATATAATTATTGTTTAGTTTTCCCATGTCCACTTTCTTGAAATCGCATAAATAATTGCACATAACTGTTTTTAATCTACAATGTACAGTATTTACTGTACTTGATCTCAGTTTCCCCCCCTATCCGCAGAGAGAGAGAGAAACACATCTGTTATGCTGTTTCTCAATGTCCTTTGGCTACAAACAAGGTTTTCCAGAATTTCCCAAACTCTCTTTCTTTCTTTCTCTCTCTCTATCGCTATCTCTCTCTCATCTTACAATCAGAACCAGAGGAAGTGTAGTTCTTAGTAGGCCCGTTGAGAATTGAGCTTACGTCAGACTTCATGCTTCCTCTTTATTGGAAACGCTATAGTTTATCCTTCCACAGCTTGACTAAGCGTTGAGACACTGCTCGTGAATTCAGGAGGGGCAGAGATGAAGGGAATGAGTGAAAGGAAAAATGGCACATGTAAGCACATGCTCCTAATCTGATTCTCAATACTACGCATCAGGAAGACAGAGACACACAGCTGTTACCACACACACACACCACATCCGAAAGCTCACGCAAGCACTTTAACACCTTCAAACGACTTCAAGACATGATGTGTTATTTGCGACTTGAAGTGACTTTAAACGACACTCATGCAAACCCATTGTGTGGCTGCAAAAACCCAAACGCTCATACTTCTTCTAAAACCACACCTACGCTAAACTGCCGCTGTCAGGCTCCTCGCACAAACAAAAGACATGTTACTTGTGACGTCAAATATCGGAATGATAATTACAAGGTTTGTGACAGAAGAAAACAGAGGTGCTTACTGGGAAATAAATGATGCAGACTTGCATGCTTATGGAATCTTATTTCCTCCATTTAATAAAAAGAAAGCAATGAAAGTGTATTTGATTAAAAATTTTTATATTTTATATTTTTTTATATTATTTTTTTATATATTTTATATTTTAACACAGAATATTCATAATTAGGAGCTTAAAAAGTCAGATTTGAGAGAGAAAGAGGCTCAATCACTTTTCTTTTTTTTAATTTAACCACAACTAATCTATCTGTCTTGTCTGTCAATCAGATCTCTACTCTTGACATGAACTGGTGTTGTCAGGTTCTTCACACACAAAGACGTGTTAATTATTGCATATCTGAATAATTAAGGCTTACATTAGAAAACAACAGCAATTTTTAAGGAAGAAAACTTTTATTTTATTTTTAAATTTATTTATTCATTTTCTTTTTGGCTTAGTCCCTTTATTAAACAGGTGTTGCCACAGCAGAATGAACCATCAATTTATCCAGCATATGTTTTACACAGCGGATGCCCTTCCGGCCGCAACCCATCACTGGAAAACACCCATACACCTATAGATCTATTCTCTATTTCTATTTTTCTATTTTTTAAAAATATATTTATTATCTTTATATTTATTATATATTTTTTTATATTTATATATCTTTATATTTATTATTAACAAATTCCTCGTATGTGTGAACATACCTGGCAATAAAGCTCTTTCTGATTCTGATTCTGATACACTCTCATTCGCACATAGACACTACTACGTCCAATTTAGCTTACCCAATTCACCCATATAGCGCATGTCTTAGGACTGTGGGGGAAACCGGAGCCCCCGGAGGAAACCCACTCGAACACTGGGAGAACATGCAAATTCCACACAGAAATGCCAACTGACCGAGCCGAGACTTGAACTAGAGACCTTCAAGCTTTGAGGCGACAGCACTACCCACTGTGCCGCCCTTATTCATTTTATTTTTTATTTTCTGCCACAAAATAAGTTTTTATCTAAGTTTCCTAACTCCCAAATCTAATAGTTTGTTCATAGTATTTCTAAGATTTAATCTCAGATATTCATAATTAGGAATAAAAAAAAGTTAGAAAATTTGAGAAAAAAAGTCACAATAAAAGAAAAATGTTTTAATTACTCAATGTTACACCCATCTCTCTGCCTGTCTGTATTTCTCTATCTGTCTGTATCTTCGTCTATTTATTTATCTGTCTGTTTGTGTCTGAGTATCTGTCACATTTACGCTTGACCTGAGCTGGTTCTTTACACACAAACAAGGACGTGTTAGTTATGACGTAAATATTGGAATGATAATTATTACGTTTTACAGCAAAAGAAAACAACAGTGCTGATTTGGAGATATATATTTAAAATGATGCACACACGCGTTTATGAAGGCTTTGGCGTAGGATAAATGTTTTTTTTTATCATTTTTTTTAATCTAACAATTCTGAAATAAATAAACAATTTTTTTTCCCTGAACAATTCTGGGATTTTATCTCTAATATACATAAGTAGGAGTCAAGTCCTATAAGAAAAAAGTTTTTATTGTGAACTGTTTTAAAATTATGTAATTAAATTTTATTGCATTTATAACGTGACATTAATGTCACATAAGGTTTGACCTGAACTGTTTTTTTCTTATTACTGTTTTTTATTCTGTAAAGAAAATGTTTTTTTTTAAATCAGAAATCTTTTTGTGTGTGTGTACAGTTTATTTATTTTTTTGTTTGTATTAGTTTAGTGTTTTGCTTTAGTTTAGTGTTTTTGTTTTGTTTTGTTTTTTGTTTTGTTTTGTTTTATTTAGTGTTTTTTGTTTTGTTGTTTTTATTTAGATTTAGTTTTGTTTTAGTTTTTTGTTTAGCGTTTAGTTGTTTTTGCTTTGTTTGTTTTGTTTTGTTGTTTTTGTTTGTTTTGTTTTAGTTAGTGTTTTGTTTTTTGTTTTGTTTTTTTGTTGTTGTTTTGTTTAGGGTTTTTTGTTTAGATTTAGTTTAGTTTAGTCTTTTGTTGTTGTTGTTTTTTTTGTTTTGTTGTGCTTTTTGTAGTGCTTTTTGTAGTTTTTTTTGTGTGTGTGTTTTGTTTTGACAAATAATTGTATGGTCAATTATCTAATTTGGCCATTATTCTTGTTCGTACCTGTATGTTTGTATGTATAGAATACGCACTTGTCTTGATTTGTAACAACAGCTAGTTAGATGATTTTGTTCTGCTTGTGTGAGTGATTGAATGAGCTCATGGTATGTGGGCAACTGCAGTCTGACCATATGGCAGCATCTTTCCTGGACTGTTACTCCTTTTTCCGAATCTACCAAGCCACTCTTTTGTGTGTGTGCGTGTGCGTGTGCGTGTGCGTGTGCGTGTGCGCGTGCGCGTGCGCGTGTGTGTGTGTGTGTGTGTGTGTGTGTGTGTGTGTGTGTGTGTGTGTGTGTGTGTGTGCGTGCATGTGCGTGCGTGTGCGTGTGTTTACAGAAGAGAATGGGGAAAAAGCCTTCTTGCGCACATGTGGTCAAACACTCACTGATCCTGTCAAAAATTATTAAGCACCTCAAACCCCAAACTTTTATGAGCAACACCTCTTCAGTCTAGCCATATACTAAAGAGTCCATGAATTCATAAAACATTTTATCTGTATGCCGTGAATGTATTTTGCAAAAAGTAAATCAAGTTAACTAGGTCAAACTTTTTATCGTAATGTTTCAGTTAAGTCAAATTGATGATGAAGTTGCTGTGAAATCCATTGCACTTTCTTTCATTGGAAAGTTCATTAGTGTGTAAAAAAAAAAGGTTAAATTTGCAATTGACCTAATAAAACAATGTTCTTATTAAGAAGTATTTATCCATCACTTCCCTGAATATATTCTGTTTTATGTCTTGCTTTGGCCATGCTTATATATTGTATTTATTAAAAAATATATGTTCAAAAATTTTAGAAAATCTTACAATAATTTTTTTTTTTTTTAATTCTTAGTTTCTTTTAAGTTCTTTTAATGTTTTTATTGTTCATAACATTAAATAATAATAAAAAACATTAAAACTGAACAACAATGTTTTGTATTACTAAGGAACAAAATTAACCAAGACTTGGGTTAATAAAGAAGCCGTAATTTATTTGTGGTGATCTTATGAAGGATCAGAACTTAACCATGATATTTACAGTTTGTTTGTTTGTAATGTTAAATCGACTATAAGAATAATGTGTAAAGTTTTAAATTGTTAAGATTTACCCTTGAAATTTAGATATTTGTAGTTCAATAGACATAATTTAGCAATGAAGTGTCAACAATTATCTTTGAATCTTGACAAAATGCTGCAGATTTATTTAAGATTAAATTATTCTGTATCTTGGCCTGATTTTCACATCATCATTTATAGCTGCTTTTGCATTACATTTGATTTGATTTCTCTTCTGTGCATAATTTAATAATTGATTAGATTAATGGTTTATTTAAACCAACCCTAAATTGTAATTGTTCATATTTCCTAAAGCCTTTATCTAGACAGCAGATTCTCATTGAGTCTCGAGGGTGGTCTTTTGACTCTGGTCAGTAAGCAACCACCTAGTGACCACCCAGAATGCCCTAGCAACCGGATACCAATGCACTACAAACCACTTCGAAATCCTCAGCAACCGCATGCCAACACGCTGGCACCCACACACAGCCTAACATTACACTATGGCCAGGCACTGTTCGCATTCACCTCAGAAGCATACAGATGTGCTCGCTCCTAGCGGCCCTCTTTTTACTTCTAAAACCACACCTTTAAAGCAAGCCACTGCAGGAGCATATATGTATAGTTATCTTTTCTCCTTGCCTTCCCAGTTGTTTGTTTACATTTAGGAAATGAGTTTTTTGATAATATAGTTTTTAAATGTTTTGTTTAAGGATGCAAATGAGACAATGTTTAATTAAATATCTGCACATTTTAATGCATTTCTAGCATAAAAATCTGAACATTAGATGTCGGGTTCAAAATTCTTCATATTAACAGCAAGGAACTTGAAGATATTACAGTAATCATTTTTATATTATTGTATTTTTTCTTTTGGAAAAATTATTATTATTTTTTTTTTAGTTTGGCACTGGGGGCTGGGGGAGGGGGTCAATATTATCCTCCTTATTTTTTTTATTGGCCACAGAGTAAAGCACTGTTGTTCAATGACCTGCTTATTTAACCTAACTTGCCTAGTTGACCTAATTAACCAAGTTAAGCCTTTAAATTACACTTTAATCTCTTTAAAGATAAAAAATAATATTTTCTTAAGCAACTAATAAATATTATGTACACTACCGGACAAAAGTCTTGTCGTCAATGCCAATTGTAAGTTTAAGTTGATCATTTGGAAAAGTGGCAGAAGGTAGATTTTTCTGATGAATCATCTGTTGAACTGCATCCCAATCATCCCAAATACTGCTGAAGAGCTATTGGAACCTGCATGGACCCAAGATTCTCATAGAAATCAGTCAAGTTTGGTGAATGAAAAATCATGGATTGGGATTACATTCAGTATTAGGGCATGCAAGAGATCTGCAGAGGGGATAGCAACATCCACAGCCTGAGGTATCAAGACATTTGTGCTGCCCATTATATTACAAACCACCGGAGAGGGCAAATTCTTCAGCAGGATAGCACTACTCATACTTCAGGCTCCACACAAAGTTCTTGAAAGCAAAGAAGGTCAAGGTGCTCCAGGATTGGCCAGCCCGGTCACCAGACATGAACGTTATTGAGCATGTGTTGGATAAGATGGAGGAGGAGGCATTAAAGATGAATTTAAAGAATCTTGATGAACTCTGGGAGTCCTTCAAGAACGCTTTCTTTGCCATTCCAGATGACTTTATTATTGAGTTATTTGAGTCATTGCAGAGATGTATGGATGCAGTCCTTCAAGCTCATGGGAGTCATAGATAAGATTTGTTTTTTTACACTGAAACCATGACTTTATGTTCTATATACGTTATTTCTGTTAAGTGACAAAACTTTTGTCTAAGCAAAGTCAGACTTTACTGCCCTAATTAAATTATTAAAAATCAAGGCATGATCATATTCTATTATGGTAAAATAAGCGTAATCTAGAGGCCTTTGTCTTTTATATCAGCCACTTCTAATACCAAATGATAAACTATAAGTCAAGTTATTATTTGTTATTCCTAAAACTTAGATTGGCAACAAGACCTTTCTCAGGTAGTGTATGCACATCATGGCTAAGGCAATCAAAATTAGTTATTAGAAATGAGTTATGTTTAAAAAAAAAATCTTATAAATAAATATATATAAATAAATACAAATATATATCTTCTTTAAACAGCACTTTGAAAATGTAGTTGAAAAAATATTTTAAAGGGGGGCTAATAATTTTGCATTCAATTGTATATACTGTATAGGGGATTTTAGGGTTTTTTGTAAAAATATGTATTGTAGTAAAAAAAATATACTGACAAAATTGATAAAAGTGAAAGTGTGATAAAAGGAACACTGTTCTATTTTATTCCCACTGTACTTCCACTGCACTGTACAATATAAAAACACACATTATGAAATCCAAAAAGCTTAAAATCTCAAAATTGACAGGCTTAATAAAACATTTTTGCCTACAGGGGAAACCTCTCACCTTAAATTCAAATCTTGTAAATCTCATTAAAAAAATCCACTCTCCGGCTTTTTAACATTGCCTTAGTCTTGTAAGTCAGCAAGTATCCTTACACACACACATACACACAAAAAGGAAAGAAAAAAAAAGAGTTACCCACACCAAAGCTCTGTTTCTGCCGGTGTTCGGAGAGCAAATATGCGTGTGTGGCTTTGAGCGTGTGGAGATTAGAGAGAAGTGCCGTCATTCGACAGGCTCCTGCTAAAGTTCTGCTGCTGTGTTGTTCTGCAACTAGGAGACCCACCACAGCAAAGCCAGAGGCGCACAAGGGCTCGTCTGTGTCCCAAAGCCACAGGGCAGCGATTCACCAAACTCCCCTCCACTGTAAACACATGTAGGCTTCATGCAGACCCACACACACAGCTCACGCCTGTGCTTTGCGCATTTCTGCGGCGCGCTTGCGTACATCTTGACATTAATTCAAGCGCAGGAGAAAATGTGACTGTTTATCATTTGTGTGTGTATATGTAAATATGTGTAAATGGGCTGTTTGTTCCTTTTGTTGTCTCTGTAGCCTTTTCACGTTTTTTGATGCATCTTTTTTAAATGTGTGTTTATATATATGTATACATATACATATATATACATATATACATATATATATATATATATATACATATATACATATATACATATATACATATATATATATATATATATATATATATATATATATATACATATATATATATATATATATATATATATATATATATACATATATATATATATACATATATATATATATATTTACATATATATATATATATATACATACATATATATATATATATATATATATATATACATATATATATATATATATATATATACATATATATATATATATATATATATATATATATATATATATATATACATATATATATATATATATATATATATATATATATATATACATATATACATATATATATATATATATATATATATATATATATATATATATATACATATATATGTATATATATACATATATATACATATATATGTATGTATATATACATATATATGTATATATATATATATATATATATATATATATATATATATATATATATATATATATACATATATATATATATATATATATATATATATATATATATATATATATATATGTATATACATATATATATACATATATATATACATATATATGTATGTATATATACATATATATGTATATATATGTATATATATATATATATATATATATATATGTGTAATATATATATATATATATATATATATATATATATACATATATATATATATATATATATATATGTATATATATGTATATGTATACATATATATACACACACATTTAAAAAGATGCATCAAAAAACGTGATTAAACGTTTTTAATTCAGAAATAAGTGTTATTTTAATTCAATAAAAAATACATAATTACATTAGGGCATTTTTTGAGAAATGCAATTTAAGTAAAAAAAAAATGAGTTAAATGCACAGAAATAGATAATAAATAAAAAAATAGTAAAATAATAATAAATGATAAGTAAGTAGTTACATATAGTAAATACACAAAACGTCCCTTCAAGTAGTTCCAGTCATTTTGGTCCCCATGGGAGGACTAGCTATTAAACCATACACTTTTTAAAAATGCATTGTGACTAAAAAGATCTGTGCTTAGGAGTAAGAAGGCAATATATAGTTGGCGCCAGAAGCCTTATAGGTTAAAGCACCAACATAAGTTCAACTCCCGGCCTGAGATCCTTTGCTGATCCTGTTCCCATTCTTTCTGCGCGCATGCTTTCCTGTGATTTCTCAACTGTCCTGTCAATTAAAGGTGTAAAAAATCCTAAAATATAACTATAAAAAGGCTGTCAGAATATACTGTTTGTACATTAAAAGCCATATAATTCTTGTGTAAAGGAGTAAGTTTCTATTTAAGTGTGTGTGTGTGTGTGCGTGCGTGCGTGTGCGTGTGTGTGTGTGTGTGTGTGTGTGTTTACATACAGCAAGGTTAGTATAGTTAATGAAAATGAATGAAAAAACAAAAACTAGAATTCCCATTTTCGTGAACTGAAATAAAAATAAAAACTAGAGTTTTTCTTAAAAGCAAAACTAAGTAAAACTGTAATGTGTACATGCAAAACGAACCAAAATTATAGCAAAAACATCCTTCGTTTTTGTCTTTGTTATTGTATTTAATACATACTGTAAGCCTTTTAGAAGTAAATCTATTTACTTCACGCTGCCAGGTGTTTGACCCATATGACACTTCAGAGTCTGTAATCCTGATGCCATTGGCCAGATCAAGCCGGTTCTCCTCCAGTCAAAACAACAGCTGAACATGACATCAGCATGGTGACAGCATTAAATATGACCCAAGTAGACACTTAAAAGTATTAATTTAACAAATTTGTACCCAATAATGGGTTTTATTTTTGTATGAGTGATCGCGATCGTGAACGAATCGTTCTTTTTTACCGGATCTTCGTGAACCGGTTAAAATAATCCACCAAATCAAACTGAATCATTTCAAATGATTCACATCTCCAGTAACGTTAAGCACTTATTTACAAACAACTTACTTTGTACATGCCTGATACTCCACTCTGACTCGAAAGAAACCAATATAGAGTTCTTCAGTTGTTAGAACAGAATACTGAGATCAGATTTGAGAAGCGGTGAACCAATAATACTGTGCATAGGTGATACAGTGAACCGAACACAAACAGCCTGCTGTGATGGACTATAGTAAACTTGAAAAACTGCATCGCAGGTAAACTAAGGGCTGAAATGAGAGGATCTGGCGAAATGTAAGTCGTAATAGAGTTTAAATAAGTGAACCATGCTTCAGTTGGATTGCAAAACGTAATTGTAACTTTTCAGATGATGGTGATGTTTTAACTGACTGAAATTATGATTACTGACTACATATTAATGATATGTTGAGTCCAAACTTGGAGGATTGACACAAAAGAACTTCCCACATTACTACAGAATATAACCTCAGAAGCAGCCTTACACACATATTGTACTTAACACTGCTGTCTTGTGGGCTGTTGTTTTTGAGTTTGAGGATGGTTAGATGGTAGTGGGAGATGGTAGTGTTCTCGTGTCATCTTTGGTTGAGTTTTTATAATACAATATTTATTCTGATGATTTTTAATCTTACAAACCTAACAAATATCCTTATTTACAACAAACAACTAAAACTAATTATACTAAAACTAATAAAAACTAAATCAAAACTAATTTCAAAATATAAAAACTAGTAATTCTACCTCTATAAACGAACTAAAACTTACTGAATTTGAAAACAAAACATCAAGACGCAATAAAATCTAAAACTAATGAAAAATCCACAACTATTATAACCTTGATATACAGTAGCTCCCAGTGTAATATAACCTCCTTTGTCTCCTTCCTATGGCCATCAGAACCTACAAAAACCAGAATGATAAAAAGGGGGAGGGGCGACAGAGAGAGAGAGGGAGGGAGGGTGAGAGAGAGAGAGAGAGATGGCAAACGGGGCAGTGAAATGAGGAAACCCAGAGCCAAGAGTCTGAAATGAATCACAGCGCCACAGCCAACTCTCAGACATGAGTGCGAGTGGCAGAGAAAGAGCCAGTATCACCCCGAGCCAATGAGAGGTGGCATTCAGTCAGAGCTCAGAGGAACCCACGAGTACTGTCTCATACAGTCCTGGAGCGAGCGTGTGTGTGTGTGTGCGTGCGTGTGTTGGAGCCCAGGATGAAGGATCGTCTGGCGGCCTGTGCTCGAGTGGCCGTGCAGCAGGGTTTTCACGGTGCCCCCGTTTCTGTGTGTCTCTGTCCAGACGAGTCCTACCAGAAGCTGGCCGTGGAGACCATGGAGGAGCTGGACTGGTGTCTGGATCAGCTGGAAACCATCCAGACGTATCGCTCCGTCAGCGACATGGCCTCCAACAAGGTGAGCAGATGCAGAACATCACTCTTGTTTGGTAAAGTCAACTTTTAGTTTGGTAGTTTCGACGCTGTTTTTGTTTGAAATGCTTCTCCAGACGCTCGCTTTATGAATGGGGCTATTGAGAGTCTTGTGCCAGTTAGCTTGAATTAAAATTCTGTTTCTAGCTGTTTTCTAGCATTTAGGGTGTTTGGATTTGTAAAATATGCTTGATTGGGATTTGTTTCTTTTGGTTTGGTAGTTATTTTGTAGCATTGAAGCTATTATCACATCAGCTTATCATGCTGTGAGTTTAAATGTGTTAGTAAAACTTTTAACACACTCAAATTACTTTTGCTGGTATTTCAAACTACTTATTTAATATGAGTTGAACCAACACAATTCTTACGTTTTTGGGGGACAACTTAATTGTTTTATGTTCAGTCAACTTAAATTTGTAAAAAAAAAAAACAATTAAGTTAACTTAATCGATTTGTGTTGGGACAACATGAAGGAATAGTGAGGAATAGTTCATTTCCAAAAAAAAAAATGTCCACACTCCTTTGTTTTGCATTGAAAATAGTTTGCTTCAAACAAAAAAAATTGGTTGACAGCTTGTGAACTAAATTATTTGAACTGAAAAGTTAAAATAAGGTGGTTAAGAGAGTTAAAGAAGCTGTTCATCCAAAAAAAAGGACAAAAAAGGACAACTCTGTCAGCATTTACTCATCCTGAAGAATTTCATTCTTCATATTTTGAAGAATGTTGGAAACTGGTAGCCATTGACCTCAATAGTATTTCTACAAGCTAACAGCATTCTTCAAAATATTATCTATTGTGTTCAACAGATGAAAGAAAATCAAACAGGTTTTTAAGTACTCTGGGGTGAGTAAGTGGTGGAAAACATTTTTAGGTCAATTGTCCCTTTGACAGTTTACTAGTAGATCTATGCTAATATATGAAGAGTTTAGATGCAAAAATCTCCAAATGCCATCTGAAATTTTCTTCTAAAATTAGCATTTTCATCAGGCTCCTGAATGGAGGTACAGTAATGTCTTTTTTATGGCAAAGAATAATTTCCATTCATGGTCTTTAAAGTGAAATAACTCAACATAAACAAAGGAGGCTGAGAAAAATGTTAATTTTCAATGGAAATTTCAGACAGCACTTAGAGATTTTTGCATCTAAACTCTACATATAATAAATTTGGTGTCATTTTTTTAAAGCAAACTACACAAGAAATTATAAACAATCATCAGATAACACACTGAATAAAACGCAGAAGCAGAACATTGTTCTTGTAAAAGAAATCTTCCCACTTCATATTAGGTTTCCTTAATTAATTATAATTTGTTTTGCATTCACACTTTATTTCTGTAAAGTGCCTCAAGATGCTACTTTTAAAGGTGCTATATAATAATAAATATTATTATTATTATTATTATTATTATTATTATTATTATTATTATTATTATTATATTATTATTATTATTGTTATTATTATTATTATTATTATTATTATTATTATTATTATATTATTATTATTGTTGTTGTTGTTAGTATTATTATTATTATTATTATTATTATTATTATTATTATTATTATTGTTGTTGTTGTTGTTAGTATTATTATTATTATTATTATTATTATTATTATTATTATTATTATTATTGTTAGTATTATTATTATTATTATTATTATTATTATTATTATTATTATTGTTGTTGTTGTTGTTGTTATTATTATTATTATTATTATTATTATTATTATTATTATTATTATTATTATTATTATTATTATTGTTGTTGTTGTTAGTATTATTATTATTATTATTATTATTATTATTATTATTATTATTATTATTATTATTATTGTTGTTGTTGTTAGTATTATTATTATTATTATTATTATTATTATTATTATTATTATTATTATTATTATTATTATATGTACTCATATTTAAATTAGTATTTTGTTTGCATATACTTTTTTACATTGTAGCTATATATTTAAAATTCTCTGCATGTAAATACATTTGTAATTAATTGCTGTAATCACAATTCTAATTACATTGTTGCACAATTACACCTTAACCCACCCTTAAACCTACCTAAATCCCACCTCAATATCACCAAAAGTGTTTTGGTTTACAAAATGATACAGAATGCGTACATTGTTTTGATGTAAGCACCAAGTAGTTAATGCAACCTAATATAAAGTCAGACCCTTCCAATTACTTAAATATAGTTTACTTGAAAACACAGCATACGCAGGTTTACCGTAAATTGAAAGCATTATGATAAACAACATAATTAAATTTGAAAAACAAACTACCAATTTCCTTGTGAAACATCTGCTGAAATCACAAGCTCAATCTCTGTCAGTATTACAGACTTCCGTACGCATGTTTCAACCTGCATTGTGCATCATCTGTTTTGCACTTTGTTTTTACACTTCTGTCAATGTCATCTCATGTGATCCTTAGCATAGCTCCAGTGTGTTTGTGTATGTGTGAATGTGTGTGTGTGTGTGTGTATGAGGGTCCTGCAGCTGTGACTCAGGTTTCCTGTCTCCTTCCTAAGCTCTAGCTGGGTCCAGACTACAATGGGAGTGAGTACTGTATGGCAGGGCAAGGCCGCACTCCCTGTTTGTTTCTCCTTCTGCTGACGTCAAACAGGCATACACTGCAGCAAGGGGACTTTTACTGCAGACAATAGAGATGAATGCACACTTACTCCCGCACACAGGCTCACTCATACTGATACATGTACAGGAAAGCGACGTGTTTAGGGATGAGCCACAACTTGCACTACGAGAATTTTCTTAGTCAGTGTTTTTGGCCTGCTTTCCATGAAAAGTGTATCTAAAAATCTTTAAAATGTGGTTTCTGGGTTTAGTATTGATGCATATTTGCAGGCTGACTGTTTTTGACTTATTTTTGACTGTTTACCCATTTTTGTGTGTGTCATTTAACCATATTTTACCATATATTTTTCTATATGTTTATTTCATGTTAGTTAATGCAATGACTAATATTAAATAATATAAGAATTAATCTTAAAATGGTAACATCAAAATTATGTAAATGTATTATTTAATAAGCAACCTGAAAATTAAATAAATAAATAAATAAATAACTAAACAAACAAATAAATAAATAAATAAACAAGCAAATAAATGAATAAATGAATAAATAAATAAATAAATAAATAAATAAATAAATAAATAAATAAATAAATAAATAAACAAGCAAATAAATAAATAAACAAGCAAATAAATAAATAAATAAATAAATAAATAAATAAATAAATAAATAAATAAATAAATAAATAAATAAAGTGGTTTCTAGCTCTTTATGAGTTTATTTATTTTTCCTTTTGCTGAACACAAAATTGGAGGTTTTTGAAGGTTGTTGGAATTTGGTAACCATTGATTTGTTCCTGCTCTGGTTGTCAATTGATAACAGTTTACAACATTCTACAAAATATCTTCTTTCATGTTGAGCAGAAGGAAAAAAAAAACTAATAAAAGGTTTGGACTCCATTTATTCATTTATTTATTTATTTATTTATTTATTTAACTAATTTGTGCCTTTAATGTTGTACACAAATCTAAAGATTAATATGTGAATTTACTAAAAATCGCTGCAGTCACTTGCATATGCCACAATAAATATGCGAGAAAAGAGGTCAATCACAAAGCCTGTTAGTGTGTCACAACTGGCTCAAGAAATCCTCATATTCTGGGAGCTTTTGTGTGAGTTGTGGAAATAGATTGTAAAGATAGCCATCAGTGTTGTACAGAGAGTACCAGGACATCTGACCTCTTGCTGGCCTTTTGAATGTCTGTGTCACCTAATGTGCCTTACACTTTCAAGTATGTGTGCATGTAGAATCTCTGCAGTATCAATTCCAGGATTTCTCTGACAATATTGTACACTGTAAAGCCCAACAGTCAACTTTATCAAATGAAATGAGTGTGGTTAACTCAAAATTGACTTTAAGTAATTCTACTCTTTTGAAAAGAGTTTTGAACTCTGTGTTGAAGGTAATGAGTTAATAAAATACCTCATTACTTCAACTTAAATGGAGTAAGTTCACAGTACTCATATAGATTAGTTTAACTCAAATGGTTTGTTGCAATCTGTTTCCTCAAACGGTATGAGTTGCCTTAACTTATTGGGTTTTACAGTACTCAGTTGGTTTGAGTTCTCTTCATTTATTGTGTTTTACTGTGCTCAAATTGCTTCATTTACTCAAATGGATTAAGTTCACAGTACTCATTAGGATTAGTTCTTGAACTTAAATGGTTTGTTTCAATCGGTTTCCTCAAATGGTTTGAGTTACCTTAACTTTTTGGGTATTACAGTGTATATGTACGGTATATATTCTGTTACAGTCAACTTGGATATTCCCGTTGAGATAACAGAAATGCAGACTCACTTTTTTAAAGATAGTGAGCCCACAAAATAGTTTAAAGAGATACTAAAGTCCAAGGCCATGAAAACTCAAATTCAGTCACATCGTCATATCCTTTCCTGACCGCTTTGGTTACTTTTCTGACTTTTATTATATCTTTGTGAGTTCACTGCCCAGTTAGACATTTTTAGCTCAGTAGAAATTGTTTCGTTATGCAAACTACTGAAGATAATTCTTCTAAATGTAAAATAAAGTATTGTGATTTACATCATAAAATCATGGTTGAAAATAACAAAACAGATACATTTTTTTCAGAGATGTTTATATTCATTTTTAGACACCATACTTAAACACAATAAATTATTCAATTAAACACAATACTAATATTATAATGTTCTAACTATTCTGCAAAAAACTAAATAAATATGACAATATTTGTATTTTAAATTCTAAAGAAATGTATATTTTTGTATAAACATTTTACCAGAGAAACAGATACAGTTGAAGTCAGAATTAGTAACCCCTCAGAATTATTAGCCCCCCTGAAGTCAGAATTATTAGCCCCCCCGGAGAGAAGATTATTTCAACACATTTCTGAACATAATAGTTTTAATAACTCATCTCTAATAACTGATTTATTTTATCTTTGCCATGATGACAGTAAATAATATTTTACCATATATTTTTCAAGACACTTCTATACAGCTTAAAGTGACATTTAAACGCTTAACTAGGTTAAATTGGTTAACTAGGCAGGATAGGGTAATTAGGCAAGTTATTGAATAACGATGGTTTGTAAAAATATATAGCTTAAAGGGGCTAATAATTTTGACCAAAAAAATTAAAAACTGCTTTTAATCTAGCTGAAATGAAACAAATAAGACTTTCTCCAGAAGAAAAAATATTATCAGACATACTGTGAAAATGTCCTTGCTCTGTTAAACATCATTTGGGAAATATTTAAAACAGAAAAAAACTTTAAGGGGGGCTAATAATTCTGACTTCAACTGTATATGTTACATAATATTCATATTTTAAAATGTTGTAGAGCAAATTTTTAAACTAACAAAATATTTTCTGTAGTAAAACCTTGAAAACCGCATGCAAATATGCATTCAACGTCCTTTTTGCGCGCATGTGTTTGTGTGTGTAGTTTTACTTAAAAAATGACTAAATATATTAAAAACTTTAATACATTAAATACATTAACCTTGTTTTAACTACAGAATATGCACATGGCTATTTCTTTTATTTAGTTTGATGTCACCATAAAGTTTAATAGAGACATAAAAAATAAGCCTTCCGGAGAAAACTCTAAAAAGCATCATGCTTAAAAGTTTTCTGTCATCCTCTAAATAATCTCCTTGCTGTCTAGAAGCAGCAGTTTGGACATTAAAGATGTAATTTGTCTAATTTTGTTTTAAAAATGACATTTTAGTGATGTGTAAGTCCAGATTTCCCTCAGATCTGCATGTGTGTAGCAGTATATGCGAGTGTGTGTTTGCTTTGATGACTTCAAGAGATCCCGTCAGTATGCTTGATCTGACTCCAGAGCATACTGTTTACCCTATAAACTATGTTGCAATGGGGTAAGAAGTCGTGTGTGTGTGTGTGTGTTGTGTATGTGTGTGTGTCAGGAGGCGGTGCTGTGGTGAGAGGGGGAGTGTGTATACAGTGACACACTCACACAGTGAAGGATAGTCAGCGCTCACAGCTCAAACTTAGTCAGTAATACTATTGCGTCTCTCAAACGCCGAACCTTAAGGCTCGAGACAGCCGAGGTGACACATTCACAGCCAACAGGACGTAGAAAACTCAACTCTTAAAACTTAAAATGGGAGCTTGCTGCTTTGAGAGGAAAGAACAGAAAAAGGCCGGAAAAGTTAACTGTTGGGAAAAGGTGAGTTCCCATTGTTTTATGCTTTTAAAAGTTGTTGGTGCGCCGTTCATTGAATGGGACTTGGTGGACTTTTCGAGGACTTATCCTGGTGGTTTTAAGTAGTTTTCAACTTTTTCTGCAGTTTTTAATGCTTATTTCTGATATTAATTGTGCTTGATGGGGAAAAGTGAGTGCTTGGAAACTTTTTGCACAGTTCTTTGTGTTGAAAAGTTACATGTGGGGCTGTAGGGATGAAGTGGTATGGTCGTGTACGCTGTGGTCTTAAAGGTATAACTTAAAGAGGATCTATTGTGCAGCCTTACATCAATTAAACCAAAAGCCGAAAGTCTGTTAGTGTTAAAAAAGTTCCTTCAAATGAGCCTGGTTGTAGATTGAGCACGAGTATCAACTTGCATGAGTTGAAAGGAGTTGAAATAGTTTTGCAAATATTCACTTTAATTTTTGCTGACTTTTTTCCTGATCATCTTAAAGTAGTCTTTGTCTTTTATTAAACAGTTTGAGTTCTTTTATTATTATAAAATGCTCTTGATTGTATGGATGTAATGCATGTAATGTGTTCTAATCTGTTATTTAAGAAGTGATTTATTCCCTCACCCACTTCCTATGTTGATTTTCACATACATATGCATTGAGAATTTTAGAGGAAGTGAAAACGTTGGGCTTGTGTCCTCAGGCAGTGTTGGTTGGCACACAAAGAGCTGATGATTTCTTCAGAAGCTGTTATGTCATTATTGATGATACCGGTCTAATATACCAGAGAACCTGTTTGTCATCTCGATGTGCGTCACAGTCTTTCAAAGTCTCCTTCCAGCCATCATCATATATCAATGGCTGTTGAGAATTTGCCGATTTTGCAATTATGTGCTTCTCGAATGACATCATTCAGTGCAATCAAAACTCCCACCGTTTTCTGACCAGAAAAAAACAAGTGAGGGTTTTCCCCTACCTGATGATGTACACAAGACATTTAGATACTTTTTTTTTAATTTTTTTTGAAAGACACTAAACTAGGAATCCAATTTTGACTGGCTTGACTGATAGAGGACAGATGAAAAGTACTTTGAGGATTGATTAACTCGTCTGTCCCACAGTCAAATACATTGATATGTTAGACAAGGTCATAATGACTGTACAAACTAACTGAACATGCCACCGGCAAACAGTTTGAGGGGACTGAACTAATCTATCTCATTCAACATCTGTAGGTTTATACTGCCCACTAGTGGAGACGGTAAAATAGCATCCAGTTATTATTTTTACAATCTTTAAAACAGTCTAACTCAAATCTCATCAGTTACTGTACAAAGAAATAATTAAATTATGGATATTTTGCTGTGGTACTCATTCTAAACCACATTGGCTTGTTTTTAATTGTAATGTAGCTTTCATTAATTAATAACTAGGATGCTGAGTAGAGAATATTTGTATTAAAATCACTTTTAAATGAACTAGTAATGACAAAAAATATATAACAGCACATATACAGTAATAGTCAGAATTATTAACCCCCTTTGAATTTTATTTCTTTTTCAAATATTTCCCAAATGATTTTAAACAGAGCAAGGAAATTTTCACAGTATGTCTGATAATGTTTTTTCTTCTAGAGCAAAATGTTTCATTTTGGCTAGAATAAAAGCAGTTTTTAATTTTTTAAAAACCATTTTAAGGTCAAATTTATTAGCACCTTTAATTTATATTTTTTCAATAGTCTACAGAACAAACCATCGTTATACAATAACTAATTACCCTAACCTGCCTAGTTAACATAATTAACCTAGTTAAGCCTTTAAATGTCACTTTAAGCTGTATAGAAGTGTCTTGAAAAATATCTAGTCAAATATTATTTACTGTCATCATGGCAAAGATAAAATAAATCAATTATTAGAAATGAGTTATTAAAACATTATGTTTAGAAATCTTCTCTCTGATAAACAGAAATTGGGGAAAAAATAAAGAGGGGGCTAATAATTGAGGGGGACAGTTAAGAATTCAACTGTAAATAGAGTCCTGTCAATTCTATCTAAATTCATTCATTCATTCATTTTCTTTTCGGCTTAGTCTCTTTCCAAATCTAAATCTTTTTGTTACCTTCATTCACGCTTTACCCATCTCAGAGCAAAAGTAGCCCCCCATAGCTATATTTCTCACAGGGTTTGTAGAGAGAGTCTCTCGCATGGATTTATGGATATGGATGATACGAAGAAATGTGAGCCGTCTTTGATATGTCAGAGTTGTTTACAGCTCCGACTAGACGTCTCACACACCGCGAGGAACCCCCACTGCAGCATAATGCAGAGATTCTCCACCATTCTCCATCTTTCTTTTTCTCCCCTCATTCCCTTTCTCCCTCCCACACTCTTTTTTTTTCTCACGAAGGCACACAAACACACGCATTTCACAGTTTGGATCAGTGAATCAGTCCTTTTAGCTCCTAAAAGCAAAGACTAACTTAAGGAAAACAAATTAAACTGTTCATCAGTCTTACTACTCCAAAAATAGTTTCTGAGTAAATTCTACTTCATCCATTTGCTGGTGGTTTTAAAACTGCACCATTTTATCCATCATAGGCAAGTCCAACAGTCTGGTTTACTGCTTTTAAGATGCTCAGAGAAGCTGACGCTTAATCATCTGAACACCATCCTAATTAGCTTTTTTTTTTTTTATCTTTTTTTTTCCAACAAGGGTTTTCCCTGTCAGTGGACTATGCCTGCATTAGCTGTATCAAGGACTGCTTATCGATTTTGGCTGCCTGCCTCCGCCCCGTTCTGATAAATCGGGGCTTGATTTGGCAGGTGTTATTGAGACGCAGTGGTGTCCTCGTGATTCCTGGTCAGCCATCTTTGGAGGCTTGGGAGGGAGGGAAGCCTCAGCGGCAGCCCGTGTCACATGACGCTGTTGCCATGGCGTTGGGATGTTGGTGTAATTGGTGTTCCAATGTAGACCGAGAGATAGAGAGAGGAAGAGTTGTGTGTGTGTGTGTGGGGGGGGGGGGGGGGGGGGTGTTTATATCATCGAAAAAAGACAAAGAGAAGCAGTTATCCAAGTCTCCTCTAACACCATATACACCGTCCGATTAAAAATAGCACTGGACTCAATATGGGAATGCAATAAAGACCAATCCTAAAGCAGACACAAATAGGCTTAAAGTTATACTCGATTCGGAATCCCATCAAGTCGATAAGGATGTCCTAAAACCTCCCTCTTTCTGTGTCTTTCCATGGCTGTTTCCCTCCCCTGCATAACAAAGCGGGGCTCCCCCCTCCTCTGCCATCTCTATGTCAAATCATATGTGGCTGTGGTGCATGTTGCTGGGGCTGACAGACTCGAGACCGGGGGAGAGACGCGGGAGGGAGGGGGCGAGCGCGTAAGAGAGAGAGAGCCAGAGCTACATGATGAAAGAGTGCAAGCGTACTGCAGCAGCGGAGCGGCACTAATCCAGCAGAGGAAGACCCCCCTCCAGGCAGATCAGCATCCCAGTGTTTTTTTCCCATATCCCTCCCTCCCTCTGCTCCACTGCTCCTTCATCTCCTCCATAATTCAGTGGCACTTTCAGACCCTCCGCTTCGCTTCCAGCTCCGGCCATCGCTCTCTCTGGATCATCATCTTCCAGCGAGCCCAGGACGGGTGTTCCCATCCTCCATCGGCCCCCTGCACCAATCGGAAACCATGGAGAGTCAACGCCGGAGCCATTTGCCCAAGAGCCGCCAACAAGACGGCTCGCATCAGCTCCTCAGCTACTAATCCATACCAAGCAGAGTAGGAGAGGAGAGAAGAGGGGATTTTTCATTTTTTCCACCCCGAAGAATCCCTTTCGTCTGCCTCTCTTCTAGCTCTTTTCCTTCGTGGTATAGGAGTGCGCTGTTGTGGATTTCGGCAGATTGAATACAATCCAAAATGCCTGAGGCCAATTACCTTCTCTCTGTATCCTGGGGTTACATTAAGGTGTGTATGATGGTTGCTGTTTTTTTTGGTCCGCTAATGGAGGCTGGTTTTGGTTCGGTGTTTGTTGGTGGTCTAGAAGAGCGTTGAGGATGAAAACCTACAGCGTGTCTCGATGTGTGGCATCCTGTACTGGAATGTCGATATCCCAGCTCTTTTGGGGGGCTTTTATTGGCATGAATCTGTTTTATTTTGGACGAGATGTTGATTTGGGTGTCGAAAACAGAGTTGTGTTGGTTGTTTTTGGGATTAATCCTTTTGTACTGATGAAGCGTAAAAAAAAATCTGAGATGTGGCGCAGGATATGGCTGCCGTTTTTTGACTTATTTAATTATATATGCATTTGTTTATTTATTTTTTGGAACAATGCATCTTTTGGAAGCACATCTTCGAATTTGGTACAAATACTACAGAAAAATATGCTACTTTTGTAAAATATTCATTTAAACTTGGCGACAGTTTGAAAACTGTATTTTATAAATGAATCTCAAGCAGTGACCACCTTGTCTCTAGTACAATATTTCACTGTCATAATTTCTGCATTGCGTTTTTGGGTTTGTGTTGGTTAGAGATTTAATTAAAAATAATAATTTGTCAAATAATAATATTTTTTTTGCTTAATTTTTATATATTTATATATATTATGTGTATAATATATTTATATTCATATATTCATATATATTAATATCTTTAAAGATGCATTATTCAATGTTAGAAAAAGATATTATATTTTTTATTATTATTTTAATTTTAAAATCATAATTTTAATGCAAAGATTTACCATTCTCTACTCCGTAGCACATTGCGCATTACATTTATTTTATGTCAATACAAAAGATGGCTAAATATGCCATTTTGCAGGACTTTGGACTATTTTAAAGACCTAATAAAGCTGATTATTTGTCATGAATTTTAACTAATATTTTCTCCATCTTTATCTTTTCCAGTTCAAGAGAATGTTGAACAGGGAGCTGACGCACCTCTCTGAGATGAGCAGATCTGGAAATCAGGTGTCAGAGTTTATCTCCAACACCTTCCTAGGTAATTACACACATATACACTCTTACACTAAAACACCCGCAGTCAGCGCTAAGCATTGCCTACATACAGTATGCACCAGTGTGGATTGAATTTAGGCTGCGTCATTTCTAGAGCTGAACTGCGGATTCGAATCACCGTTAGACGGTGACGAAATTCAAAAAAGAAATGGCATCAATTAATTATTTGTATTTTAAAAGATCAAACATGCAGCACAAAGGCTTATTTGTTTATGGAATGCCGTGATATGGCATCAGACTTTGGTTTCTGCATGAGGAGAGAGATCCCCAATGCAGCAGTTGGAAAAGAGGAAGGGGAGGGTGGAAAGGAGAGCGGAATTAAGGGAAGGAGGGAGGGCGCGATGGAGGGGGATGGGATCCTGCTGTAAAGCAATGCTGACGGTGGAACCCCCAGCACGGAACATCCAGGCAAGAGAACCTGTGACTCATCCAGCTCCTGTGTTCTCATCGAGACGCCTTCACATGCCCCGTCTAAACACACAAACATTCCTGCGTTTTTGCCGCAGTCGCATCATAGTTTTGAACACCAATGGGAAAGAAATTGAGGGTTTAATGGCATGAAATGTGGTTTCTCTATAGAAAATGACTTATTTTAGTAAACTTTAACAAAGACTAGAGTATGTTAATAATAATTGAATTCAATTGTTTCATTTATCTAAAGATTTTTTTCTTAGTTTAAACATTAATGTAACAAAATAAAAGTAAAAAAAATGGTGACAAAGAAAAAAGGCCAGTTTGGATTAAAAATATATGTTTGTCTTATTAAAGTAATCGAGATTTTCATTTAAAAAATGCCTGCTAAATCATTGGTGTACATGCTCTTGCTATGACCAGATTATTTGGGATTTAAAGTGGTTTGATATTCCTGGGATTAAATTTTAGCTGAAAAACATCTGTATTCTGTGTCACGTGTGACTGCTCTCCTTATGATTTCACTATCTGCCTCAAAACGCATGAGTTTAGCAGAGATAGTGAGATTAAGTCTCACACAAACACAGCATCCATTTCCTTTGTTCTTTGTATTTGTTTTTTTCCCAAACTCGTATATCTGCAAACGGACTGCACGTGTGGCTTGCCTTTGGTTATTTTTTTTTTTCTACATAAAAGAAGACATGGAACTCTTGAAAGGAGGGAGGCAGAGGAAAAAATCTCTCTGATGGATGTTTGCGAAAAAAAAACAAGCAAATTGGCTTTAATGAGCATTGCAAAAGCTGTACGAGATCAGATTTTCTCTTGATCAAGCTTCTTTACCACAAGAGAAGGAGAGGAAAATAGAGGCTTTCTAGATGAAAGAGAAACAAGTACTCCCTTATCCCCATCTCTTTTCCATTTCGTCATCGTAATAGGATGTCTTGCATTTCTTCACTCTGTGTATAAGTCCATCTGAATGACTGCCGAGCTTATTACTGCATGGGTTCATGTTTAACAGAGACATGCGAGTGAAGAGGATAATGACTGTAATGAATTAACCAACCCTCATATTTCACCTCTTTTCATTCCCCATCACGCCAGCGGCTATTACCAGGTGTTATCGCAGTCTTTCAGTGGCGTGCCGGAGCTTTACTGCAAAAGAGAACAACGTTATCTGCCATAACTGAGAGAATGGAATTAAGAATACTGTCCTCTCCCGGCCTGTGGTTTCTTGGAAAGGAATTGGATTATCTTTTCCACATGAGGGAGTCCCCAACCTAAAGGCCTTATGCCATTTTCAACTGCAATTGTGCCCTCGAGATGTGCCGCCATTGTTTGTCAATTGATATCTTCTGAGGGTTGACCTTTGGAGATGCCATATGAGGCAGACACGAGCTCCCCTGTAGTTTGTTGACAGGTCTGTCACAGTGAAAATGGAGAGTGGAACTGGAGGAAAAGAAAAAGGAGGGGCAAGCCCTGCTTGAATAGCTCAGTGGCAAAGGCGCTCTGAATTGGGTGTCTGTTCTGGCATTCGAGGGCAGTGAATTTTGAGGAGCACACACACATAGTGCAGATGCGAGCTATTCAGCTGTGGCATTGCACCTGGGCCAAAAGCATCTACTTGCGTCACTCAGGGAAACACGATACATGGCCACCGGTTTCAAAACAATGGCCTTTTGTGCGGGCTTGGATGTGTCTAGTCTGTGTGGAAGCTACAATGAAGAGATTGAGTGATCTGGAATGTGATCTGCCAGCATTTGACACACTTGTAAATGATATGTGTAGAAAGATTTGCGAACATCCTAGTCTGCTTTAGATGAAGATGTGTGTAATGCTAAAAACCACCAGGTTGTTCTAATCATTGGGTTCTTACTGTTCCTCACAGACAAACAGAACGATGTGGAGATTCCCTCGCCTACACCGAAAGCCCGTGAGAAGAAGAAAAAACAGCAGCTGATGACTCAGATCAGTGGTGTGAAGAAAGTGTCCCACGGGCCCAGCCTCAACTGCGGCATCGCTCGATTTGGCGTCAAAACTGACAAAGAGGATTTACTGTCAAAGGTAGAGAGAAGGCTGACTAATACTTGCTCTTTAGTGCGTTGCGATGTGAAAATGTACTTTAATCTCATTTCCTGACTCTTCTCTTTCCAGGAATTAGAAGATCTGAATAGATGGGGCTTGAATATCTTTACTGTATCAGAGTATTCAAACAACCGGCCTCTTACTTGCATTATGTACGCCATCTTCCAGGTCAGTTCTGTTCAGTTTCCCATGACTTCCTACAATTTTCAACAAACATTGAGAAATGTACTAATGATCCTTCTTTCTGTAACAGGAACGAGACTTGCTTAAGACTTTCAAGATCCCGACAGATACCTTTGTGACGTATATGATGACCCTTGAGGATCACTACCACCAAGATGTGGCCTATCATAACAGTCTTCACGCTGCTGATGTGGCCCAGTCAACTCACATCCTGCTGTCCACACCTGCACTAGATGTAAGATCTCTTTGTTTTCTTTAGGCACAGGTTTTTTCTTCGAAGGAAACATGTAGCTCAACATTCTCTATCTTTCCTAAACAGGCTGTCTTCACCGATCTTGAAATCCTGGCAGCTATTTTTGCAGCAGCCATCCATGATGTGGACCATCCTGGTGTTTCAAACCAATTCCTCATCAATACAAGTGAGTATTCTCAATCCCCAGCCTACTTTAAGCACAGACTTTATGGAGATACATGGATTAATGTCCCATTTGCTCATTTTTTTCACAGACTCTGAGTTAGCCCTCATGTATAATGATGAGTCAGTTTTGGAAAACCACCACTTAGCTGTGGGCTTCAAGCTTCTCCAAGAGGACAACTGTGACATCTTCCAGAACCTCACAAAGAAACAGAGAACGTCACTCCGAAGGATGGTCATCGACATGGTGAGTTCCTTCCTTCCTTCATTCCTTTTTCTTTAGCCCTGGAATGATTTACATGCTAACACATAATTGTTCAATGTTTCCTTTTCACAGGTACTAGCCACAGACATGTCTAAACACATGAGCTTACTGGCCGATCTGAAGACCATGGTGGAGACGAAGAAAGTGACAAGTTCGGGAGTCTTACTTTTGGACAACTACACAGACAGGATACAGGTACAGGGCTTCCTGATCTCCATTCCCCTCAGTAAAAAAACAGTTATTAGGTGAACTTCAGACCATGATGACTTACAGTTGCTTGAATTTGTGAATTTACTCCAGGTTTTGCGGAACATGGTTCACTGCGCAGATCTGAGCAATCCCACCAAGTCTCTTGAGCTGTACCGCCAGTGGACTGACCGCATCATGGAGGAGTTCTTTCACCAGGGTGACCGAGAGAGAGAGCGTGGCATGGAAATCAGCCCTATGTGCGACAAACACACTGCCTCTGTGGAGAAATCACAGGTTAGTTCCTGTCTGAGTTGCTGCAGAACCATGTTCAAAGCACCCTACAACATCTAATGATTTTTTCTCTCTCTCTCTCTCTCTCTCTCTCTCTCTCTCTCTTCAGGTGGGTTTCATCGACTACATTGTCCATCCCTTGTGGGAAACCTGGGCAGACTTGGTCCATCCGGATGCCCAGGATATCCTGGACACGCTGGAGGATAATCGGAACTGGTACCAGAGCATGATCCCACAGAGCCCTTCTCCGCCCTTCTACCAGCCCGACAAAGAAGGCAACGGTGGGAGTTCAGGTCCTGACAAGTTTCAGTTTGAGCTCACACTAGAAGAAGAGGACTCGGAAGGCACGGAAAAAGATGAACAGAGCCAGGGAGACGAGGAAGAGGAGGCAGAAGAAGACAGAGGGGAAGAAATGGAATCCACTACACACATCCAGATAGTTACAGAAGACGCCTCACCGGTCGACACATAGGATTTGTCGTCCTTGCATAGGCGGTAGCTGTTTTTTTCCCCTTGCGAGAGGAGCAATCTTGCAGTTGATGCTTTTTAAAAAGCCCACATGGGGTGCTTTTTTAGGCCCTCGTGGGAGGAGGATGTCTTGCCCTCCTTGCACTTACGTTTGGAGACAGTTTGGTGGGAGCTCTCAGGAAATAAATGCTGCAGACATTTTGGACCTGAACAATTGACAGGCGACTTTGATAAACATGAAGGATTGGGGCCAACGCGGACAGTCTGTTTGTTTGTTTACCAGGCGGTGTGGAGTAGACACTACTGAGAGGATTTTTCTTTTTTTTTTTTTTGGTTGTTGTTTTTGTATCAACACAGACTTTTTGTAAAGCTATGGGTGTGTGATGAGGTCAAACACGAACTACTGAAGAACAAGTATTTGTAAAGAGAGAAACTGTTTACTTTTCTGTACCATTTGTCTAAAGACTGTGTGCCTTTTTACTATTGTCTTTTTAATAGTCTTTTATTTATTGAACACGTTTTAGTATAACTGTATGTCGAAATGTTTTTGTTTTCTAAAGCAAACCAGACTGAACATGCAGAATTGTTTTATATCTACGCTGGAGAGAGATCTTAGTGTCTTCCTTTGTTTGGCAATAGAACTTAATAATCCAAACGTCTGACAAACGATCAGAAAACTTTGAAATGATGAAAGAGGCACTTTCTGTTTATTCGATCTACATTGTGTCGGACTTTTTAACTATGAGCACAATTTCTGTTTATTTGGAATCATCCCATTCACATTAGGGTAAGAAATCTGCGTCGTTGCACAGAAAAAACAAACTAGATGCCCTTGAGTATGAAGACCCCATTTACTGTAGAAACAAATACAAGCACCCTAAAAGGAATCAAATCTCGATGGACGGTCTCATCATGTTCTAAAATCAAAGGGGAAGCCAAAGTAAATTCGTTAATTTGCTTTCAATTCATCATATTCGTCTTCCGCACAGCAAGCATTTTCCACCTTACCATCATAAATTTACATAAAAATACGTAAAAATACGTAAAAATACGTAACAATACGTAAAAATATGTAATTTTTTTAAAAATCTGTCAAAACTAGCTTTTGTTACACACTTTGATATACAGAACGTTACTTTCGGCCCACTGTAAAAACATTGACTTGATCTCATAATTGTCTCACGAAAATCTCCCCCCCCAAAAAAATGTCAGCTCTCAACATGAACTGGTTGAAATTAGCATTGTCGTCTCACACATTTTGTCATCCTTTACATCCACGTTTGTGTGTGGCTCATGCTTTAAGGTACTTGACCTACCTTACGCTCAAAGTCTCAACAGTTAATGGCCAAAGTAGCATGCAAAAGTACGTTTGCGCGCACATTTGTACGTGTCGACACATTACTGTGTTTGTGTGTGCGAGCGTCGCTCAATCACCAGCCCACGCTTTTTTTCACAACTCTTTCCATTCACTTTGTTTATATGCGCTCAGATCGGTCCTCTACTGTTTATAACAGTGTATTTATTACCGTTAACTGTACATAGAAATAATGTTTCTTTGTAAATGGATTAATTTATATGCACTTGCATTACCGAAAATTGGTGGTGTTTCTTGTGTAGTGGGCTCTTGGACTGAGTCTGTTTTATTTAGTAACATTGTTTATGTTTTAATATAAATAAATATATATTATATATACTATGTATGAATATATTGCACAATTTTCAACTGCCCAGAACAGTAGCCTATGAGACACGCGACCCATCGGTAACGGGGAGAGTCTGTAGATATAAAGACATAAATACATACTGTAGACATCTGTCGGATATTAGAAGCTTTGTGTATCACTGTTTGGTGTAACATCGATAAATCAGTATCTCACAGAAACGTGGCCCTCAAATATATTGACGACATTTTGAATGGAGATTGCTAAAAACGGCTCAGAAGCGGCCTGTAAATGCACTTTTGCAGGGGGAGGCATTGCTCACCAACGTCACAATCTCCGAACAACAATGTGAAAGCGGTATAATTACGACAATGTGATCTTCTGTAATTATTTGTGCTAATGTGAACTATTTTTCTGACCTTGTTAGCAGTTTTGAAATTCAAATTGTCAGTATAACTTTGTTAATCTATGTTTGAGATCTTTTGGTCCCGTTTGCGTCCAAAAGGATTGAACAGAATTAGTGCTATCTGCATGAGGGATGAGTTTTTATCGTCTGGTTATCCCACATTGTTGCAGGTGAATATTCAATGTTTCACACAATGTATGGTAATAATATTGTATATTGTGTTCAATAAAATCTGAAGCTACTTTTCTATGAAGTGATTAAAGACAAAGCATGAATATATATAACATGTCAATCTCTTTCTTCCACATGTTTGTTCTTAAACGACAAAGAATTCATACAAATTATCCCTAGAATGGATCAAACCTATTGATTTGAGCTATTTTTGTAAAGATGAAACAATTATTAATTTAATATAGCTATAGAAACAATAGCATTTTCTCTGCATCTATATTTTATTATAGTTTCAGTATTTTAGTTTTATACTTTAAACTGATGATGGTATTTCGTCCTTGTTCTTTCCTTAATTTGTCATTTTAAACTTAAAATAACAACAAAATGCATGTCCATGTTTTCAGACATATTTACATTCAGTTTTAGGCAACATACTAAGGTTTTTAATTAAAGTAATATTTAGTAGTTTACTGTTATTATGGCA
>NC_079440.1:32976619-33131619 GCF_903798145.1 Danio aesculapii | reverse complement strand
AGGATGTTTTGTTTTGTACATTAACTTACAGTAGTTTCATTAGATCTTTAGCAGCACATTTACCCATTTGGTAGGCATCCTGTCATATTTGCCGTAACTGATAGCACAAAAGTTCACTCTTTCATTCATTTTTCTTCAGCGTAGTACCTTATTTTTTAGGGGTCACCACAGCAGAATGAACCGCCAACTATTCAGGCATATGTTTTAGACAACGGTTGCCCTTCCAGCTGCAACACAGTACTGGACAACACATGTATACATATATACATTCACACACATTCATACACTGTGGCCAATTTAGTTTATTTAATTAATCTATATACCTATATATGTATTTGGACTGTGGGCGAAACCAGAGGAAACCCACACCAACATGGGAAGAACGTGTAAACTCCACACAGAAATGCCAACTGGACCAGCCGGGACTCGATCCAGTGAGCTTGTTGCTGTGAGGCGACAGTGCTAACTACTGAGTTGCCAGGCAAATTTTGCCCTCTAGACACCAAGCTTCGAATACTGTAAGTTAATGTTGGTAAATAACCGTGTAAACACTGTAAAAGATAATTCTGCATTTTATTTTTTTCAACATGATATTTTTACGGTCTCAACTAGTCTGTAATAGAGCGTGTCGACTCAAATTGAAAAAATGCTGAACCAGCATCCTTTAAGTTGCGCCCCATACTTCCAATCCAGCAGGTGGCAGAATATGCACCATTAAGTCAGCTTGCCAACTGCCAATAAACACCAGAAGAAGACAGACACATGGGATATTTTTCCACCAGTAGATTAATATTTAAGAAAAATATTAATAAAAATTCACATAAAGGTCATTTTCTTATTCTAAAGGTTGCAGCACATTCCCAGAGAAAGACTGACTAACTACATGTGTGATTTTACCAAATATATCCTGTTATATGCATACAGTAAACAAATATTTAAGTAAATATTTGGAGTATATTGGAGTAAATATATTGGGAGTAAAGACCTTTAATAAAATGTGTAATGTATTTCATTGTCTGTTCTGTTTCTAATTGAGAAAAAACGGCTAGATTAAGTTCAGTGAACATGAAAATGTAAGTTTATGAATTAAAACTAAACTTTGCCAGTCCAACTTGAAATAAGTGGGTCAATTATTTAACTATTATGAGAAAACTTTAGTAATTAAGAAACTTTAGAATTAAGTAAATACAGCTTAACTGAGTCAATGCAACAAGATAACTTAACTAAGTTAGTTGAGTGAACAAATAATGTTTTACAGTGTGGGAAATATACAGTAGTCTATAGCTACTGTAAATAAATTCTACAGTAAAAATCTGTAGCCCAGTTAGCAGTAGGTTTACTTTTTTTTGCAGTGAATAACCGTAAATTGACTATACCAGAATTGTCATATATACCATATATAACATCTATACCAGTCATCTACAGTATGTTTGAGTTTTATGTTACATCGAATGTTGATACATCATGTTTATCTTTTTACTTTAGTTTTATGTGTGTTACCATGATTGACCTTCTACAGTATATTGTAGCAAATATATTCCTCTGCTTGTGAATAATAGAATATGATTAGCAGCATTGGTTCATATTATGACTTTCTCATCACCGCATGCTTTTGGTTCTGCTTTGATCTGTGTAAAAAAAGATACAATGTGTAGATTTCCAGAAACTATAAATGAATGTAATGTGGTAGTTTATTGTAACATTTTTAAATCTATTTAGTAAACATATTTTTAAAGGTAAAATTATTTTAAAAACTGTAATTTTAACAGCATTTGTTTTTACTGTAAATTTTACCGATTTTAGTGAGAGTAGTATTGTATGTCATATAATTCACAGTATTTATAAAAGATTAGGCAAAATGTACCTGGATGGCCTAATGCAAAAGGACGTTCCATGTGAACTGCTCCTAATAAGATTATTTTAAAATCATGGGGTTTAAAGATTTCCATTTTCCATTCTTCTTGGAAACTTTCCATTTGGAGTCGGACAAAGGGCTTGGTGAGAACTTCTCATTTCATTTCACTCTTCACAGCTGTGACAAATTTGGAAATCCCCTCAATGACAGAAAAAAGCCGCCTAGAGCATCCACGCTTTTTAAATTGTCCATCAAGACGTGTGTATTAGAATCAAATAGGCCTTACACAGAGAGTGCTTTCTTCTGTTCTGTCTGGATGGCAAAATGACATTACTCTTCTTTCTCCGTCTCTGTCTTGCGCTCTGTCTGATGTACTTAACCAGAGAGCACTACAAAATTCATCTTCCACACTCATTAGTTGCGGGTCAGCAGGGCTCCCTCACAGCTATCTAGCCGTTCAGCACTGATGGTGTGTCACAGGACATTTTTCCAGTCTGTTTTCTGGTTGGTTGATTTATTTTATTGCTTGTTCACAGCTGTAAAGCAGCCCATGACATCATGCTTTACTGGAGAAAATAAAAGGGTTTACAATAAGCCTGATACAGATGCATGGACCATTGTAACGAGAGACTGTGTGTGGATATTTAAATAATGAACAGTCAAATGAACAAATGACAATTTTCCGTAGACTATTTTCTCTTTTTATTTATTTATTAATTTATTTTTGTAACATTGACAAGAGCATTTGCCTAAATAGAAGAAGAAGCCTATATTTATGAAAAAAATACAGTACATATAAGTTAGATTGACAGTTTGCTTTCTTATATTTACACTACCTGACAAAAGTCGTGTCCTCGATTCCAGTTGTGAGAGCAACAAATACAGTAATAACTTGGCTTCTAGTTGATCATTTGGAAAAATGGCAGAAGGTAAGTTTCTCTGTTGAATCATCTGTTGAACTGCATCCCAATCATCACAAATACTGCTGAAGACCTATTGGAACCTGCATGGACCCAAGATTCTCACAGATATCAGTCAAGTTTGGTGAAGGAATAATCATGGTTTGGGGTTGCATTCAGTATGGGGGCGTGCAAGAGATCTGCAGAGTGGATGGCAACATCAACAGCCTGAGGTATCAAGATATTTGTGCTGCCCATTACATTACAGACCACAGGGGAGGGCAAATTCTTCAGAAGGATAGCGATACTTCAGCCTCCACATCAAAGTTTGTAAAAACAAAGAATGTCAAGGTGCTCCAGGATTGACCAGCCCAGTCACTAGACATGAACATTATTTAGCATGTCTGGGGTAAGATGGAGGAGGCATCGAAGATGAATCCAAAGAATCTTGATGAAATCTGGAATTCCTGTATGAACGCTTTCTTTGCCATTCCAGCTGACTTTAATAATAAGTTATTTGAGTCATGGCAGAGATGTAATGATGCAGTCGCCCAAGCTCATTGGTGTCATATATTAATTATTTTTCCACCGCACCATGACTTTATATTCGATACTGTATTCTATACATTATTTCCGTTAAGTGACAACACTTTTGTGTCAGCAAAGTTAGACCTTCCTATCCTAATTAAACAATTAAAAATGAAAGCATGATTATATTTCATTTTAGTCAAATAAGCATAACCTAGAGGCCTTTGCCTTTCATATAAGCCACTTCTGATACCAAATGATCAACTAGAAGTCAACTTATTATTGATGTTCCTAAAACTTTAATAGGTGACAAGACTTTTGTCAAGTAATGTAGTTTAAAACTAATATTTATTTATATAAAGGTTTAATTAGAAGTTTGCAGTAATGCCAAAGGAAGAAAAAACATTTTACAACCTTTTATCTTAGTTTTAAGAACATTTAAAGGACACCTATGTTACCCCATTTTTCAGATTTAATATTCAATTTTTTCAATTCAATTCAATTAATATAAGTCTTTTGTGTCTTCAGAATGTGTCTGTAAAGTTTCAGCTCAAAACACCTATCAGATTATTTATTATACCTTTCAGAATATTGGAATTTTCTGCTCTGAACACAATGTAGCTGTTTTTGTTGCCTGTGCCTTTAATGCTATTTCTCCGGCACACCGTTTCCACGTGCCTGTCAGAGTGTGCCTCAATCTCCGGCTGCATCAGATAAACAGCACAGTGACAGACATGAAGGAAGCAGATCTCATGTAACGTTTGTGAGAAATACTACAGTAAGAACTTTCCTAATGACTACTTGATGTATTTTTTGTGGAGTTAATTCAAGTCTTTCTGCAATGATGAGTCACACACAATGTTGTTACAAAGTTCACGCACACACAGACACACACACACAAAACAGACACACAAAGTGTGCACGTTTAACTTTGCACTGTTTTGCACGACAAATGTGACAGGATACACATTAATTTCTACTGCTGTATGAATATCCATTTTGTTGATGTTCAAGATAAATCTGATTTAACGTCCACAGGATTGAAGCATCTTCTTTTATAATTGTACTAACATGCGGCTGTGCTTTTGAATTACATCGATTTCACCATCTTTATCACAAGCATGCACTGTTTTAAAAATGTTTTAAACTTGTTAAACTCATTGTTGAACACATTTGATGATGATTGATGATCACAGAGAGCTGAACAGATCTTTCAATCCCGGTTGCTTTGTGCACGTCCTGTCTTGTTGATATGATTACATGAGTTACTACGGAGACATGTTAATACGTGGCTGTCAGTCAATTTGGTGGGCGGGGAAACTACACTCCTACATAACGTTGAGGTCGGCCTCACAATGGGAGAGATTTGGATCCTATTTTAACGTCAGGAAATTAAAAAAAGAGACTTATTGTCTTTATATCACCCCAATATGACTGTGGACGCACTATACCTACACACAGTTCTGTTCGAACAGCTTAAAAAGATGATTCTCATCATAGGTGCCCTTTAAACAAACTGAAGAACCCTTTTTACCCCAAAGGTTCTGCTATGAAATGTTAAAGATTATTTAAAAAACCCTCAACACCAAGATAGCATCTTTATTTGTGAGAGTATACTGTATAGATTGTAAGGACACAAAGAATGTTTGATTATACATTTATCAACTCATCTGGACCATATTAGCCCTCAAGTATAGCATAATACAAAATTTACATCAAACTGGTGTGTGTGTGTGTGTGTGATATGACGCAGTCTTAAATATCCGCATAATTCTCTGAAGGATTCTCTCCCTCCACCCACTCAGCTGTGTTTCTTCATTGAAGCAGTGCAGTGAAGCTGTTGGCAGACGGAGAGAGAGAGAGAGAGAGAGAGAGAGAGAGAGAGAGAGGGAGAGAGAGAGAAAGAGAGAGTGAGATGGAGAGGAGAAGAAAGAGAAGCTGCTCTCTCCCCTGAGGGACACTGCTCTGCCTCAAATCAGGAGCCCAAATGCTTTCTGACATTTGGTGGATGCAGCATGTGCCTGGCCTCAGCTGCCACCACCACCATCACACACACTCAAACAAAACACAAGCATGCAGAAAACAAGATTTACAAAATGTAGCCCTGTTTATCCCTTGAAACGTGTGTATGATTTACATGAAAATTTTTCAGTGGTTAAAATGTTATCTAGACCGCCTTATAAGGCATTATAAGAATGGAGAAGGCAGAAAGAACCGAGAGAGAGAGAGAGAGAGAGAGAGAGAGAGAGAGAGAGAGAGAGAGAGAGAGAGAGAGAGAGAGAGAGAGAGAGAGAGAGCTTACGCCATGAGTTGTGATACCTTGTTGAATGCTAATCTCCCTCTGTCTCTTGCACAAACATCAGGAGCTGGAACACTGAGATCCTCAGTGACCGCACTCGTCGATAGACTCGACACACACCTCTGCTGTTAAACTTTGATTTTTGTTAAAGATTCTCAAGAAGGCAAACCTTGGCTTTTTATGTAAAATCATTTCTCATTTGGGGTAGATGTGAGCCCTTGCAGATTTGCAATCAAATCCGGGATTGCTGTGGTTACGCAATATTGATTTATTGATCTGTGTGTTCTGCGCTGAGAAAATGACCTGCAGCAAGCAGTGGGAAAACAAATGTCTAAAACATCTAAAAGACAGTTAGATGACAAGTCTCGTTCGATATTTTTGTATTTCTAAGCATTTTGACCTGTGGTAGTATACTCACAATGATATTTTGTATTTTACCTGGTTATTTAAAGGGCAGCTATGATGAAAATCCTCTTTTATAAGCTGTTTGGACAGAATTTGTGTAGGTATAGTGCGTTCCCAGTCATTTTGGTGTGATACAAACCAATATTTAAATTTCCTGACGTTAAAATAGGATCCAAATCCCTCCCATTTTGAGGCCCACTGCAATGAGACAAAGGAGTGTGGTTTCCGCGCCCACCAAATTGATTGACAGCCGCTTATTAACATGTCTCCGTAGTAACATGTATAGGCATGACAGGACATGCACAAAGCAACCGGGATTAAAAGATCTGTTCAGCTCTCTGTGGTCATCAATCATCATCAAATTTGATCAAGAATGAGTTTTACAAGTTTGAAACATTTTAAAACAGTGCATGTTTGTGCTGAATTACAGCAATTTTACCGTCTTTATCAGCACAGACGCATGTCAGTACAATTATAAAAGAAGGCCCCGATTCAATCCCGATTTGTGCACATTAAATCATGTTTCTTTTGTACATTAACATAACAGATATCCATACAGCAGTGTGTATTAACGTGTATCCTGTCACATTTATCGTGCAAAAACAGTGCAAAGTTAAATGTGCGCTTTGTGTGTGTGTCCGCTGTATGTGTGTGTCTGTGTGTGTGTGTGCGTGAACTTTGTAATGACATTGTGTGTGACTTATCATTGTAGAAAGGCTTGAATTAACTCCACAACAAACACATCAAATAATCATTGTCAAAGTTCTTACTGTAGTATTTCTCACAAACGTTACGTGAGATCTGCTTCCTTCATGTCTGTCACTGTGCTTTTTATCTGACGCTGCCGAGGTGGAGATTGAGGCACACTCTGACAGGCACGTAGGAATGTGGTGGGAATAACTAGCATTAAAGGCACAAGCAACAAAAACAGCTACAAGTTGCTTAGAGAAGAAAATTTCAATATTTTGAAAGGTATAATAATAATATAATATAATAATCTGTTGAGTGTTTTGAGCTGAAACTTTACAGACACATTCTGGAGACACAAAAGACTTAAATCTTGAAAAAGGGGTAAAATAGGTGCCCTTTAAATGACAGGAAAATTTGTAGTTATAGCCTAGTATTATAGCAAAAAACAAAATATGACATATTTACACACCAGAAAAAAAAAACTTATTTTCAAAATGTATAAGGTAAGTGGTTGCAAGCAATTTATATGGGCTGAATTTAAACAATTAAATTTAGCAATGTTCAGCTTAATTTGTTTAAATTCAGCCCATATAAATTGTTTGCAACCAGTTACCTTAATTTTTTCAGAGCAGTTTTTATCTTTGAATTATTATATTTGGTGTAAAAAACATTTTAAGTCTGTTTGAAATAAAAAAAAAAGTCTGATTCATTTGTGTTGCTAGATTATTTAATTATCATTGTTTTATTTATCTTAAAAACACACAAATAGTGATACATAATTAATATCAGATCAAATTGTGACAACTTGTTAAAACGTTCTGTTCAGATATTATATTTTTTGTTTTCTTTACACGTCACATACGCACACACATGCGCACACACACACATACACAGCGTTTTTTGGGGGGTTTATATTTGTTAACATTCAATGGAGGAAAACAATATTACCATATACATTTTGTATTCCTAATAAAATAAAAAAGGTGCACTTTAAAAAATTTCTCAATATTTACCCCTGTAATGCACTCTTGTCCAAATATTGTGCTGATATTTGCACCTTTTGTAAAATTAAGTGTGAAGGCATTTGTCACTTGTTTTTTCATGCATCATCATCAATGTTTTGGAATGATTTAAGTCCATATTGCTTTTCCATGGTTAATATGAGTGTTAATTTGCACCTTAAGGACATTATTTGATATTTTGAAAATCAAAACAGGTCTTTAGAAGCCTTTGTGAACTTTCTTATACTTGCTGGGAAATTTTACTTTTACAAACATTCATTCATTCATTTTCTATTTTCTTTCAAGTCCCTTTATCGACGTGTTCCCGACATCAGAACCACCACCTCCAGAAGTCTCCACTTCTGCATGTTCCAGAATCTACAGATTTCTTCTTCTCAAAGCTCAAGAGAGTCTGCATGTTCCAAGTCTGCTCGTTACATGCTGGGGTCGCCCACAGCGGAATGAACCGCCAACTTCAAGCCACAACCCAACACTGGGAAACACCCACACACTCTTATTCACACACATACACTACGACCAATTTAGCTTATTCAATTCACCTGTACCGCATGTCTTTGGACTGTGGGGAAAACCGGAGCACCCGGAGGAAACCAAAGGGAACACTGGAAGAACATGCAAACTTCACACAGAAATGCCAACTGACCCAGCTGAGGCTCAATCCAGCAACCTTCTTGCTGTGAGGCGACCATGCTACCCACTGCGGCACCCTTTCACAAACAGGTTGCTTTAAAAAATTCTAATTTTTATAGACTTCTTATGTGAAATAGAACATTTAATTAAATCACTTAGATTAATTGATAATAAGAAATGTGCTTCTGTCTTGAATATGACGAGATCTTTCATGCTATTTGAATTTTTATCTTTCTTTTTTAATTGCTTTATTATTATTTTTATGTACTTTTCAATGGTTTTGCTCTTTATCCTGTTTATCTAATGTGAATATTGTGTACAAGAACTGTTCTCTTTTACTGTATTCTAAGTTATACAGTTTCTTGGAGTTAATAATAAAAAACACATGGACACACACTCATTATACAGTACAGGCTATTACTATTATTGTAGTTTATTGTAGTGGTTTATCGTTTATTTTTTTAAATAAGATTGGTAGTTTTAAAACTAATAAATAAATAAATAAACAAACAAACACAAAAAAAATGTTTACCGTGCTACACTATGCCACATATTTCTAAAACAGCCGTATAATACACGTAATGTGTACGGCAGTGGAAACTGTTTAATTAGCTAAATAAATTGATATGAGACAAATTTGGATATGCGTCTTAGTCACGTGGCAACAGTTTCCTCTTTCTTATGCTATAGTCATCTAAACAACGTAGATTTAACTCTCTAATGTTATCTAGAATTGTAATAACGCTAACGTTAATACTCCAAGCACATTGAGTCGGATCTGCAGGTTCTGTGCCTCGACTAAAGCTTTAGTTTTTCTGTGAATGTTTGCAGTGGGAGTTTGTTTATGTTGTGAAGGGCTGGTCCACACAGTCAGGCGCGTGTTTTTGGGACAGTGCGAGAAGCAGGAATCCGAGGAAATGTGGTAATGTGGATTCATTTACTGTTGTGTTTTTATTTGGTGTTTTGAGGAGGAGGTTCTGTTTTCATGTGACGCGCTTTTATTTCATCGTCTGTTTCAACAACTTGATATCAGAGTTATTTACACTGCACAAATTCGCAAGTGTTTCTTAATTGGACTAGCCTACTAGTTCTCTAAAAATATTGTAAACACCATCCCAGATAATAAATAAATGCTATAGTAGTTTGTGAATGCTAGTGTTTTTAAACCATAAAGGTATTAAACTGCCATTAGATATTACTGTATATCATACTGTAATGTTACAGTAACTATTGTGAACTTATAAACTGTATTAAATACTGTAGTATACTTTAGTGTGCTACAGTAAACAGGTGTATTGTATTAGTTTTAAAACTTACTACAGTATTGAATTATTTCATTTGTTTATATTAATAACGCTGTTGTATTGCTACAGCAACTAGAGTTAGCACAACAGATTAATTGAAGATTAGGCTAAGATGTGTGTCAGGTTTGGATCTATTATTGTTTTGTTTAACAAGGCATTGGATCAAGGGTAAAGATGGATGTGGATTTGAGATACGTGTGGACAATTATGGGGAAGTGGTTTCTTTGGGAAATATGGGAATTCATGGTCAACCATAGAACATTTGTAGTTTTTAAACCACATCTTCTGCACCCTTTGAGCTATTGTACACCCTTCTGTATATTAGGGTTGTTTCGTGAATTCTAAATGTGGATTAAAAGTTGTTTTTGTCTGCATAGGTGATCCATCAGCAGGTGAAGAGGGGAATTGGTGCTGGATAAGCCGGTTTATTCTGTTTACATGCAGCATGATTCCTTCAGTTCTAGGACTGCTGATTTCAAGAAAGTCTCGGTAAATAGTTTGACCTTATTTAATGTCGAGTGGGTAATACTCATACTATCATTTTCTGTATTCAGAGTTTGTTGGTGGGTTCAGATTTTTCATGTTCATTTCACCTAAAACAAAGTCTGGTGCAAATTCTCTGTTAGTGCAGTTGATTTTAATAAATGTAAACACTGTTGTGCACCAAAAAAAGCAAAAAAACTCTGGTTTAGAAAAATAAATGCACACCAGGGCAGATGCAATCTGAATAGGGCATGCTTGTTTTTTCTCATCTATTATACTTCAACACAAGCGTTGCTAATTCAACAGAGGAGCTGTTTTTTTGCTGTTTTTCTCTTTTTCCATATGTAGTAATTTGAAGTAACTAGAAATTTTCAGTTTAACAAATACCTACTATGAGTGTTTACTAACTATTCACACATGCATGGTTTAGACGTTTGGTAAGTCTTGATATAAAAAAATCTGTCATAAAACCATTTGTTTTCTATCTTTGGCATTGACAGTCAATTTAAAAATCAAATTAACTTAAACCAGGACCAAATGTAGCACGTTTAATTTGCAGTCCATTGTTTTATTAGCAATATAATATGTTTCAAATGTTAAGACAAAGATAAAAATCACTTCATTTTAAAAAGATCAGTATCAGTATATACCTTTTGCAGTATTAAAACCACATTACAACAACAGTAGGATCCAAATCCCACACATAGAGAATAATTAATATTTTAAGGCATTGCAGTCTTTGAAAAGACCACACTAAGTTTTTCCACATTCTCTTTTTTTTCAAAAGCAGACATGCATTCCCACTAAAAAGGAACCAGTGTAGCCAGCTATAATAAGATAAGACAGTAACAAGTAAGGACATGTGCTAGCTAGGTAATCCTCCTAGGTTTGCATTGCTGTTAGGATTTGGAGAACATTGTGTGTTTGGTAGCTTGTCAGAAGAAGTGTATTTTTCATGACATTCTTTCTATTTTAATAACTGTTTGTGAGGACTGAAAGGCATGATGACAGCTTATGTTGAATGAGTTGGTGTTTGTGAGAGCTACTGCTTGCAACACCTCCTTGAGATCTGCAGTACAGTACGTGACCCACTGCACATGCTCAGCTCAGGTTACAAGCATCCAATATAGGGTAGCGTTTCCTCAATGCAAGATCCAACACAAGACCCAGAAGATGACCTTGTAACTTCTGGAACATTAAAAGACATCTTCTATTTGAGTACTCAGAAATGGTCTAATCAGCAAGTTTAGTTTGTGTTTCTTTTTCTTACTGGTAAAAGTTGATGAGCAAAAACAAACAACCAATCAATCCAATCTGTGCAGTGTTCACTGTACCATTCAGTGCAGTCACCAATGTGATGCTGTTTATGACTTTTTTTAAAAGATGTTTAAATCCCTTTTACTGCAAAGCTGAATGCATTAATTTACAGGATATGCAAGATATTGTTTAAAACAATTGAGGGATCGTGCTTTCTTATGTAATACAGATTAAGCGCCGTATTTAACAGATGTTTTTATTTAATTAACAGAAAAAAATAATAATTTAGAAGGAGCATACTTTGCAAAAGTGTTTATTTGTAATAATTTTACAGCTTATTCAAAGATATATTTTTGATATCTTATGATAGTTTGCCTGTTCCTGGTTTGTACTGATTATTAAATTCTACTCTCAATAGTAGCTACTGTGTTAAAATTCAGACTTTTCAAACGATTTCAGAGACCCGTACACAGCTACATGTAAGACAAAATGGGGTAGTCATTAATATTCATTGTTAATTGAGAGGGCAATACTTTTCTGTATATGGAGAACTAAGAGTGTGTAGCATAATTGGTTCAGACAAAAAAAAAAAAAAGATTTTTAAGGATCAAAAAAAAAAAAAAGTCTGAGCATTCAATATTCTGAGAAGTGTAAATTATGTGCTATGTATTGGTTATACAAATGAGGTCTTGTTTTTGACTTCATAGGGTTTACCAATTTATTAGGTACACCTTACTAGTACCGGCTTGGACGGCTTTGGCTTCAGAACTGTATAATCCTTTTTGGCTTAGATTCAACAAGGTACTGGGAATTTTCCTCAGAGATTTTGGTCCATATTGACATGACAGCATCACGCAGTTGGTGCAGATTTATTGACTGCACATCCATGATGTGAATCTTCCGTTCCACCACATGCCAAAGGTGCTCTATTGGATTGAGCTCTGGTGACTGTGGGGACCATTTGAGTACAGTGAACTCATTGTCATGTTTAAGAAACCAGTCTGAGATGATTCACGCTTTATGACATGGCACGTTAATCTACTGGAAGTAGCCATCAGAAGATGGGTACACTGTAGTCATACAGAGATGGACATGGTGAGCAACAATACTCAGGCGTTGACACGATGCTCAATTGGTACTAATGGGCCCAAAGTGTGCCAAGAAAATATTCCCACACCATTACACCACCTCCACCAGCCTGAACTGTTGATACAAGGCAGGATTCATCCATGGTTTCATGTTGCTGATGCCAAATTCTGACCCTACCATCAGAATGTTGCAGCAGAAATCGAGACTCATCAGACCAGGCAATGTTTTTCCAATCTTTTATTGTCCAATTTTGGTGAGCCTGTGTGAAATGTTGCCTCAGTTTCCTATTCTTAGCTGACAGGAGTGGCACCCGCTGTGGTCTTCTGCTGCTGTAGCCCATCCGCCTCAAGGTTGGACGTTTTGTGCATTCAGAGATGCTCTTCTGCATACTTCTGTTGTAACAAGTGGTTATTTGAGTTACTGTTGCCTCTCTATCAGCTCGAATCAGTTTGGCTATTCTTCTCTGATCTCTGGCATCAACACGGCATTTGCGCCTGTTCACTGCATATTTTCTCTTTTTTGGACCTTTCTTTGTAAACAATGATTGTGGTTGATGGTTGTGCGTGAAAATCCCAATAGATCAGCAGTTTCTGAAATACTCAGACCAGCCCATCTGGCAACCATGCCATGTTTAAAATCACTTAAATCACCTTTCTTCCCCATTCTGATGCTCAGTTTGAACTGCAGCAGATTGTCTTCAGCAGTTGGACAGGTGTACCTAATAAAGTGGCTGGTGAGTGTATGTGTACATATGTCTGTTTTGTATAGTGCAAAGGTTCTGCAAACGTCCCCCAATTGCTCCCTGGTCACTGCAGCAATGGCTGCAAAATGCTTCGGGTTTTTTCTTGGAAGAGTTACAGTAAATCCAGAGCACATTTTCTGAGTATGGGTCACCATTGATGCAATCCATTGACTTCCATAGTGGGAAAAATAATATGGATGTCAACACAGAACAGGCCAGAGTTTGGTTAATCAATATTTTGTGTTGCACAGATGAAAGAAAAAAAATCATACACAGTTGAAGTCAGAATTATTAGTCCGCCTTTGAATATTTTTTTTCTTTTTTAAATATTTCCCAAATGGTGTTTAACAGAGCAAGGAAATTTTCACAGTACGTCTGATAATATTTTTTCTTCTGGAGAAAGTCTGATTTGTTTTATTTCGGCTAGAATAAAAGCAGTTTTTAATTTTTTGAAAAAACATTTTAAGGTCAAAATTATTAGTCCCTTTAAGCTTAATTTTTTTATTGATAGTCTACAGAACAAACCATTGTTATACAATAACTTGCCTAATTACCCTAACCTGCCTAGTTAACCTAATTAACCTAGTAAAGCCTTTAAATGCATTTTAGACGGAATAGAAATGCTGTAATTCATGACAGAATTTCGCTTTTTTTGATAAACTTTCCGTTGAAGTAATGCATTCAGTGCATTCTTATAGGTTCATTTATGTAAAAAAGCACAAGACAAGACAAAATACCCAGTAGTGCTAGAGCATAATCAAAAAAAGGATACGTGAGTTGTAGCTTTGCAGCACATTTCAGCACGAAAACTTTAAAATGTTTGGTTAAGTATTCCAAGTTGAAATGGCATAATATCCAAAACCATTTCCCTTCCATTTTTAAATCCATTGAAATTTAGAATATAACAAAAAGATTATAGCACCCTGCCAACTTAGAAAACCTGAGAGAGAAATAATATGAAGTAAAACCACTGATTGATTTAAAAAATAAAAGAGTACCCGTTAATAAAGTTCAACTTTAACCCTCTACTGCACGCATCTATAAAAAATGGAAAAATGGAAACATTTATTTTTTTAAGGTACTTTATGATATGTTGCCACAATGCAACAATACCCAATAGTGGATCTACCTTAAAATTTCTAATTTAGAATTTTTCTTATAATTAATAATTTTTTGTTTGTTTTGATTCAATTGGTGTTGCAGTATTATAAGCTTGAACACAGAACTTATAAATAACAGCTAATACATGCTTTCCAACAACCCATATTCCAACAGCTTTCATTTATTCTATTCTTTTTTGCTGAATATTATTAAAAACAAACATAATATTGTATTGTCATGTATACAACATACAGTGTATATAAATATTTTCTCCAGTAAATATTATAACAATTTAATAACAAATCCAGATGCATCAGAACAATGTAGCTACTAGCTAACAATGTTTATATATTATACTATATACTTTGCTACGTGTAATGATTCGTCACAAGGGTTGGGATCCATCGTGCAAGTTTTATTATGATCGTAGTCAGAAAAGGCAGAGAAACAGAATCGTGATCATCAACAGGCAAATGGTCAGGGCTGGCAGCAAACTATCGTAAAAGGTAGGAAAGCAGGGTCACAACATGAGAATCGAAACATGATATAACGCTCAGAAATGTCAACGTGATGCACACAAGACTTCACAAAGAGTGAGACAAACCAGTCTGCTTAAATAGATAGTCTGCAGGTACAGGGTAGATGGGAAATGTAGTGAAGGGAGAAACTGTCTGTTAATTATGAGGTGAGGGTGCCCTCTGCTGGTCAGAGGAGGGAATCACGGAGTTTGTCTCTGTGATAGAGCCCCCCTCCTGTGAGCGACTCCTGGCGTGAGGAGGTAGGCGGCGACGGGGTCTCCCACGTGATCGAGGGGCCGGTTTATCAGGGTGATTGAGGTGGAAGGACTCCATAAGATTTGGGTCGAGAATGTCATCTGCATTTACCCAAGAGTGTTCCTCTGGACCGTACCCCTCCCAATCGACCAGGTATTGAAGAATTCTTCCCCGACGCCTGGAGTCAAGTAGTTCTCATACCTGGTACACCTCCTCGCTATCCACCAGAGTGGGCAAGGGACCCTTTTCAGCAGACTCCTCCTCCCCCTCCTCAGTGGGGCCAGCAGCGGGCTTAAGCAGAGAGACATGGAAGGTGGGAGAGATGCGATGATGATTAGGCAGGATAAGACGAAAGGAAATGGGTGTAATTTGTCTATCAATCTGGAAAGGACCCACGTACCTGGGACTGAGTTTCTTGCAGGGTAATCAAAGGCGCAGACCTCTGGTGGATAACCACACCCACTGACCAGGAATGTAATGGGTTGGAACGATGATGGCGATCAGCTTGGTCTTTCTGTCTGCGAATGGCAGGCTGTAGATAAGTATGAGCTAGGTTCCAAGTTACCTCACTTCTGAGTAGCCAATCATCTACTGCTGGGACATTAGAGGGTTCTCCCGACCAGGGAAACAGCGGGGGTTGAAATCCCAGAATGCATTGAAATGGGGTTATATCAGTCTAGGATTTTTGAAAGTGCTCTGTGGTATGCAGAGCAGTGGGGAGCTTGGGTAAAGGTACGAGACAGCAAGCTTTAAAAAATCTATCGATGACTGTGAGGATGGTGGTACAGTTGTCGGACGTAGGTAAATCCGTAATGAAATTGGTGGCAATGTGTGACCAGGGGCATTGTGGTATGGGGAGAGGTTGGAGCAAACCGGCTGGCAATTGTCGTGATGGTTTTTGAGTATTGCAGGTTATGCAATGTTGGATAAACGTGGTGGTGTCCTTGGGCAACGATGGCCACCAAAAACAGTTTTGCAGTAACTGAACTGTAGCATTAATGCCAGGTTGTCCAGAGCTGGGCAGAGAGTGTACTTGTTCTAATACTTTAGTCCGTAAATTTTCGGGGACCTACATCTTATTGGTGGGACATTCCGCTGGGGTCTCTAACTGGGCGTTAGCTTGTTCAATTTCAAAAATTATGTCCCATTGGATGAGAGCAACAATGAGACTGGGAGACAGAATATTCTCACGATACGGGACCACAAACTTGAAGCGGGTAAAGAACAGGGACCAGCGTGCTTGCCTAGGACTGAGTCTCTTGGTAGTTCTTAGATATTCTAGATTCTTATGATCTGTCAAAACAGTGAATGGATGGGTGGACCCCTCCAACCAGTGACACCATTCTTCAAAGGCTGATTTCATGGCCAACAGTTCCCTATCACCAACATCATAATTCCTCTCGGCTGGATTTAGCTTCCTGGAATAGAAGGCACTAGGGTATAATTTGGGAGTTGACCCCTGTCTTTGTGACAGTATAGCACCCACGCCAGTATTTGAGGCATACACTTCAACAATGAAGGGGTGTTCAGGGTTGGGATGGTGTAGAATGGGAGCTGTGATGAACCGTTGTTTCAGTCGTTGAAACGCCTAAGTGGCTGGATGTGACCATTGTAGACTGTGGGCTCCTTTTTTTTTTACCATTGACATTAGGGGTTGTACAACAGAGCTAAAGTTTCTAATAAAGCGTCGGTAAAAGTTGGCAAAACCAAGAAAGCGTTAAAGTTCTTTCAGGGTTGAGGGCTGAGGCCATTTAAGAATTGAGTTCACCTTCCGTTCGTCCTTGGCCACACCTTCATGACTAATGATGTAGCCCAGAAACGAGGTGGATGTTTGGTGGAATTCCCATTTCTCAGCTTTAGCATAGAGTTTATGTTCGATGAGTCGTTTGAGCACTGTTTGTACATGATGTATGTGTTCTTCCAGGGTATCAGAGTATACTAGAATGTCATCTATATATACAATGACTATGCAATTTAGGAAATCTCTGAAAATGTCATTAACAAATGACTGGACACAGATGGACTGTTTACCAGAGCGAAAGGCATGACCAGGTATTAATAATGCCCAGTGCTTGTGGAGAACCCAGATTTCCGTTCATCTCCCTTACGAATGCGGATGAGGTTGCATGCACTCCGTAGGTCAAGTTTGGTGTAGTATTTAGCGGTTCTAAGTTGTTCCAAGGCAGCGGGTACCAGAGGCAGTGGATACCTGGCACAATCATAGCTCTGATGAGGAGGAAGTTTAGTGGCTTCGATTTTGCTAAAGGCCAGAGACAAGTCAGTATATTCAGGTGGGAGGTTAATGTCATAATTAACTTCATTAAAGACTGTGACAGATCGAACAGACAGTGGTGAGATGGGTGTGATACATTCAGAAAAACAGGTATCATTCCATTTAACAATTTGTCCCATCCTCCAGGAAATGTCTGGATTATGCCTTCGCAGCCAGGGCAGTCCAAGGATTATGGGAGTGTGAGGTGTTACAAGGATGTAAAATTGGATTGTTTCTGTGTGTAGTGTATACCGGTTTGCATTTTGAGTTCTTGCGTGAGATGTGATATTTGTCCAGATCCTAGTGGGCATCCATCTATCGCCTCCACTGTCAAAAGAGAGGAACAGTGAGTTAAAGGTATATTATGTCGGTATGCAAAATCTTTAGACCTGAAGTTTCCTGCTGCTCCTGAATCTAACAATGCTTTGGTTGTTATTTCGTGTCCATTAATCTCAGTGGTAATGGGTAAGTTGACACGCATATCAGGATTCAATGAATGTGCAGGAAAACTCGCCCGATCTTGGAAAGCAGGGTTTGGTCGTGAAGGACAGGAAAGGACATCGTGAAGGACATCGAAGATGATCTGGTTGACCACAATAAAGACAAAGTCGTTGTGTTAAGCGACAATTTCGTTCTTCAGAGGAGAGATGATAGGAGTTCACTTGCATGGGTTCGGATTCATCAGTGGCAACATGGACGGACATTCGGTAAGAACTGTGGGGAACTTGTCGTCGTCAAGCTCTGACGAGGTTATCAATCTGAATAGTCAGTGCCATAAACTGCTTCAGATCCTTTCCTTCGTCACGACATGCCAGCTCGGATTGTAGTTCATGATTCAATCCCCTTCTAAACAATGACTTGAGCGTGTCTTCCACCCACACAGTCTGTGCAGCGAGCTTGCGAAAGGTGAGAGCGTATTCAGCAGCGGTCATTTTTCCCTGCGATAATTCCAATAGCTGATCGCCAGCGCTTCTCCCCTCTCTAGGATGATCAAACACCTCACTAAAACGCTTTGAGAAATCCTTAAACGAAGGGAAAGCGGTGCTATCCTCCTTCCACATCGCCGTAGCCCATTCCAATGCCTTGCCCGTTAGCAGGGAGAAAACAAAAGCAATCTTACCGGCGTCCGTTGTAAAGAGCATGGGTTGTTGACTGACAAAGATGGAGCACTGCTGTAAAAATCCTTTACACTTCGTCGGTAAAGGACGCACTTGAGATGGTGTCACTATGGCGGGTGTAATGGGGTGTTTGTTGATGCCATGGTGGCAGCCGGCGGCGAGATATGCAGGTTCTGGAGCGCCTTCACCGCTTCCTCTGTGAGTGACGTCAGGTTTTTCAGCTGATGATGATGTGCGGCGAGTTGACTTGCCTGTGTAGATAGTGCTGAGGACAAGTGAGTGATAGTCGCTGGATCGTAGCTAGGCGAAGTCTTCTGTAATGATTCGTCACAAGGGTTGGGGTCCATCGTGCAAGTTTTATTATGATCGTAGTCAGAAAAGGCAGAGAAACAGAATTGTGGTCATCAACAGGCAAATGGTCAGGGCTGGCAGCAAACAATCGTAAACAGTAGGAAGGCAGGGTCACAACATGAGAATCGAAACAGGATATAACGCTCAGAAATGTCAACAAGATCCAAACAAGACTTCGCAAAGAGTAAGACAAACCAGTCTGCTTAAATAGATGGCGGAGTGATGTCAGCTGGACCAGTAATCATTGCAGGTACGGGGTAGATGGGAAATGTAGTGAAGAGAGAAACTGTCTGTTAAAATTGAGGTAAGGGTTCCCTCTGCTGGTCAGAGGAGGGAATCACGGAGTTTGTCTCTGTGACACTACGCCTGTCTTATTTGTCTCAGAGCTAACTTACTTGAACTATCTCCATCACTGCTCTTATCAAATGTCCAATCTGCATCATGCTCATGATCACTAAAACCCATCACAATCCTCACTTTCATCTGCAGAAAGAGCCAGTTCTGTCCTTTTCTTGTTTCACTTTCCATAGAACATGGTGGTGCTCGCTAATACACTGTTCCCTGTATTCATATCTATTCAAAAGTAGTATTGCCATTAAAACTAGATTTTATCCATAATGCAAGTGCCATGAAAACAACTAATCAACATTATATTTCTAGCATTCGTGTTGTTATTGTTACAATTTTAAAAGTTCACATCTGGCATTGCTAGCTAGCTAACCCATTGCAATATTGCACGTTCCACTATTGCACAGTGATAGTTGTGAATATGTCATACTAACTTACTGGAGGTGATGTTTCAGATTTTCTTGAGGATCTGACATAATTTGATCCTTTTTTTTACATTTTTTTTTTACATTACATTTGCATTCACAATAAACACCAATCTGTCAGAAATCGCGCCACAGCAATGTCATCGGCATACAGATGATACCAGGTATGTTATCCCAGATATTATTAATATACAAAAAATATATTAAATTGCTCCCAAAACAAACCCCTGAGGGACGCCTTTAAAAACAGGCAAGACAGAAGACATGCAATCCTTCAAAAACACATGTTGAGTTCTGCCTAAGTCATTAGAAATTTAATACCATTTAATGGCATTTGCTACTCATTTGTTTGTTCTTAATCCAACAATTTGTAAATCATGATTGTTAAAAGTGGATTTTCCTTGTAATAGTTTGCTCTGAGTCATTATTTGTAATTAAATTTGAAATGAGATTTATAACAGTTTCAAATGATGCCAGCATGGGTAATCGTTTCAATTATAGAAAATGTTTTGCTGACAATTCTTGCCATCTCATTCTTGGCTTCTCATCCTGCTCATCTTTGGCTCCCAGCTTACTATGAGTGTCTATTTGAAGTCAATACCATATTTACTCACACTTACCTGAGGAAATCTAACAGCTGGTTAAAATTTGTGACACAGCCCTGCAAAAGTCCACATTAAAGTGAAATCGGAATCCCAGAAAGTCGTCATTAGAAAGGGGGGCAATGAGGGACACGTGTCTTGCACTGGAGAGTGAGCGGAACTACCAGATCTCTACCTGAAAGCTTGTGGTCACATATCACAAATACTTGACATAGCATGGGAACAAACCATGTTTCATCTGAGATGTCTGAACACCTAGCAACAGCTGTGCTTTTAATTAAGCAGATTATGTAAGTGACCGTGATTCAAATCCACTGTAATTGGAACAGCATTGCTGCCACCTCTCAAACATTTTTGCTTGTTCTTTTTTCAACTTGGCACAGTGGAGTGACATGATGTTGCAAGGTGGCTGTAACCAAAACCAAACCGTTACGTACGTCATACTTGTCATACCGCCATCGCAACCTCTGTTGACCCAGTCATGGTTCAGCGATAGTTGCAGCAGCTGGTGTTTGCCTGACTCCTTTCACGTCCCATAAATCAGCACTCTTTTGGCAGTGCCCTGTGACCGTGATAGTCAAGGTTTAACAGCTCCCTGTGTTTCTACAAAAGCAAAGTGTGGAAGACCAAGAAACTATATTTGATCAATGGCAGTACATCATTTAGAAAAGGTTTATCTCAGAGCATGAGGTTAGAGAGGTCAATGGGAGAGAACTTTCTGTGTCTGATTTAAGACTATAAAACAAACGTAAGCTCACATCGACTAGAATATTGGAACAATTGTAGGTCAGCTCTACCTTAGTATATTCCAAATTCAATTTTGTGTGGTTCTCAACAAGGATGCCTGGGCCCAACATGAGTGTCTCAGCAAACTACAAAAGGTGTGTAACAGATCATAGTTGATCCATAATTCATATTGACCATTTCATATGGTCCATATGAATCATATGGTGTCATTTCATTGTTATTACACAACGATATTGTTCTGAAATATTTTTTAAAATATTTCCTGTGATGATTAACAGAGCAGTTATTTCATATTATTTTACTTGTGAAGAAAATTTTATTTTATCTTCATAAAATTATTGTAGTTTGGCAGGAGATTTTTATGTGTGAGATTTAAGACATACGTAAGCAAACGTTGACTAGAATATTAGAACTATTGTACCTCTATTCTGAATTCAGTTATTTGTGTGGATCTTAACAAGGATGCCTCGGCCCAAACATGAGCGTCTCAGCAAACTACAATTGGTGCAGCAAAAACAGATGTGTAATAGATCTTGTGCCATTCACTGGGTTTCTACAGAAAATTTCACCAGACATCAGTAACAATCAGAGGAATCAAAAACAAACGATTCAGTTTAGAAATTAAGTTATGTGTAATAAAATGAAATGACACAGGAAAAAAAGGATTGAATATATGAAGAAAGGGAGGTGTTAAAATGCAAGGAAAGCTCTGACAGCAGCTAAAAAGCCCTTTGTATGGGTAAATTAAAATTTGCTGCTTAAGTCCAGCATCTACATTACCTGATGATGAAGATTAAAGTAGGGTGGACATTTCAGCAAGAAACTCTCAACTGGTTTCAGATAACAACAAAAAAGATGCTTATATCATTTCACTGTTATTACACAACAATATTGTTCTGAAATTATTTTTCAAATATTTCCTGTGATGATTAACAGGGCAGTTATTTTACTTATGAAGAAAACAATTTTATTTTAGTTTGGCAGGAGATTTTTGTGTGAGAGATTTAAGACTGTAAACAATACGTAAGCACACATTGACTGGAATATTGGAACCATTGTAGGTCAGCTCTACCTCAGTATATTCCAAATTCAATTACTTGTGAGGTTCTCAACAAGGGTTCTCAAAAACAGGTGCGTAACAGATCATAGTTGATCCGTGATTCATGGACCAATTCCGTGAAGATTATTATGAACAATTATTTCAGTTTGACAGGAATAAACTTTAAAAAAACAAACAATATAATTAGCCCTCTTAAGAAATATATGTAATTTTTGTGTGGCTACAGAACAAATGACTGAATTACTTGCCTAATTAACCTAACTTAGTTACCCTAATTAACCTTGTTAAGCCTTTAAATTGCACTTTAAGTTGAAAATTCTGAACAGCTCTGACTTGACCAGCATAGGAAATCATTACTGTTTAGCCTTGCAAGACAAAAAAGCATGATGAAAGATGCTGGAATATTTTTTGTGAGCTGTGAGCTGCGTTTCAGGTTCGATGATTCAGTTTTTGAGTGGGTTGAAGCCTCATATACTCATACAATTCTAGCTAAGACAAAAGAAAGGAAGCCCGTTTAAATCTCATCATAGTGTCTTTGCGGATGTAATGGCATCTTTTCATAATGCTCTATCAAATGCTGGTTAACTGTCCCTAAATGAGCCAGATTACCTACAAGCATAGTCTCTGCTAGCTTCTTTGTGTGTTCCTCTTAAGCTCCTATGCTCTGCCACACTGCCTTGAGGAGAGGAGCAGGCGCAATTGTATCTCTTTCATGTGTCAATGCAGATTTTCAGTGTGTAGGAGTGCCCTACATACAGGTTCCCTAGTGTTTCTGCTGGAAATCTCTCCTTCTAGCGATTCGATCCCATGAGATCTGACCCCTGCGATTGACCTAAACAATATGGGGTTTGTCAGAGGGTCACACAGCGGATGTGATTTTTCCTGCGAGCCCAGAACTAGAGCTTGGCCAAAAATGTCAGATCACTGTGCATTTATTTAGCTTGAGAAGTCCCATATCTATTACCGAGACCTGGTTATATGCGCCAGCTTGGTAGCACTGAAGCGCTCCTCCGTCACTACATACGCACAACCCACATTACAGTGGCCTGTCTAAGTAAGCCGGTCATACTGTAGATGGAGTTGGATAATATGAAAGTATGCCAGAAGGTCAAGGTAGACCAGCTTTATCATTAAATGAAAGACAAGAAACTTACATAGTAGTGTACTGGGATTGGTACATGCTAAAGTTGTCACATAAGATTTTGATGACCTTATTTTATTTATAATAATTATTGAGTGAGTATACATTTTATTTACCTTGGTCAAACCATTTCAAACTACTAGGTTTTACCCATTTCTCAGCAACTTCTATTCTTTTCAAATATAATAAAATGTAGTTTGATCACTTAATCTTTTATATATTACAAAGTACAGGTCAGAATACACATTTAGTTTCATTTTAAATGAATACTCTGCTTGACAATGGGACATTATTTTACTCATATTTTAACATTTTATTTTGACAAAAGGTATATGAAACATTAAAGTAGACACTTTTCCTGCATTTAAGGTCTCACCTTTGACCCAACTGTTTTCAACCTAATATATGTCAGCTGTCCTTTTAGACATGCCATTAAAGCAGTACTGTAGCTAATATTACACACTCTCAGAAAAAAAAGGTACAAGGTGGTACAAATAATGTTCCTTAAGGAACAGTTTTGTACCTTTGTAAAAATTGTACCTTATATGGTTCAGAAAAAACCTCTTATAATACAGTTCTGTATCTTTTATGGTACAATTGAAATGAAGGTACATAATTGTAAAGGTACATAAAAGTTACATACTGTAAGTGTTGGACAACTCCTCCTTTATTACAGTATCTATGAAAATAAACATTACTGGAAAGGCAAAGTGATTTTATGAATCATTTCCATATTAAAACATGAATCATCATTTAAAGGCATATGTTTAAAGAAACTCGTAAACATGAATTATTTAGTTCTATAAAACGAAACAACTGGTTAAACATAAAACTATAGGTATTGTTAACTAAACATTAAAGGCATTTTTAATAAACATTTTACTAGCTTTTTTTGATAAATAGTTTCATTATTGATATCGGCACCTTTTGGCGTTTGCTTTCCACTGCACACGTGAGCTGGCAAAGGTCTTGCGTATGCAAAGTGTTAATGCAGACATTTTAGTATTGTAAAACTAATCAAACATTGTGCATATCTCGTTACATACTTTTGCATAATTCTATTAATATTTTAAAGTTAAGTAAATTAAATGAACTTTTAAGTGATTACAAAGGTATTGTGTAAAAATTGGAGAAAAATATGTTTTATATTGTACGTGGGAGAATGTACTGCTGTAACATTTTTTGTGAAAAGTGTTGTGAAATGTTTAGAAAAAAATTGATCTTTTGATTTATGTTAAAGTGTTTTTTATTCTTTATTGTAAATGGAAAAGGTGCATTTACACAAAAATAAACTATTTTAAAAACATTGTTTAAAAATGTGTTTGATGTTTTATATTTACTGAAAATAAATTAATCTATTTTGGATATAGCAAAATGCCTTTAAATAGTTCTTGAAGGAACTCATTTGACACTGTTAAGGTGCAAAGTGTCCTGTCACTGTAGTGCTACCTTCATGGATCAGAATTGTACCATTGATGAAAGTACATTGTATCTGTAGGTTTTAAAAACCAAAGGTACTTTTTGGAGAAAATCTTCAGTTGCAAAGTGATGTGCTGAATATTGTTTGGAAAACATGCACATACAGTATGAATCAGACTGAAACATTTAGGATTCAGAACTTCTTATAATCTGAAATGAATTTCACAATCTGATTGGATTCATTTAGATATGCAAGAATAACAGCATGCAAACATACAGTATCTTCTCATAAAATTATGTTATTTTCTGTAGTAATTTGAAGAATTGTATAAGAAATATAGTCAGTAACTACAGTACTTGAATCGTTAATAAAACAAAAATGTATAAGCTGTCTATTTGGATCAGAAAGGAGAAAATTGGCAAATCTTGCACTAAATGCATTCAAAAACCTTGCTGAAAAACTCTACTGGTGCACTGCAGTTGATTAGTTTGTTTGCCTTGTGTTTATGTAAATAACATATAATGTTACCCTGTGCAGTTAATGTGCTCAGTTTATGGGAAATATACTGCCCTGCTTTAGGTGTGGAGTGAGGGAGATGCGGGAAATGAGATGACGGGAGGGGTACAGAAGTGCATTTACTGCCTTGTTTATTCAGGCCTAAGGTCCCATCTAGTCTGCTCAGAGTAAAACTAAATATATACAAACACACACACACACACACGCATGTATACGCACACTATAATGACAGCAGACTATTAGAGGCCATAAACTGAGACCCTCTCTGGAGGATTTCAATTATATGATTGGTGAGCTAAACTTTTCCACTGTCTCGTTCTCAGCTGTGCTCTCCGGGCCAATCATCACACATGACCTTCAGTGCATGAATAAGTCATGTGAGTGAACAGACATCTTTAGAATATTAATTTGTGTGTGTGATGCTGACGGATAAATTGCAGCGTTCTGGAGTCTTATATTTTTGCATAACGACCTTTAAACTGTACATTTGTTCAGTTTGTTTCTGGCAAACGTCCAGACTTATTGCTCACTTGACACTTTCTTGTCATTTTTAAAGGCAACTCATTACAATTCATGGGCTTTTTTTAAGAAAGATGTCATTTAAGTATCATGAACAGTCAGCTGGTTATTATCGATAAATAAACCAGTTCAGGATGATGCAACGCTCCTCTGCTTCCTTTGGGGTTTCTATTCCCCTGTCTGGTTTATTTTGTTATAATAACTGCGTCATTGTACAGAATGGTTTACTTATTTTTAAACAGCCTGTTTGATTAAGTCTTACACCAAGAATAGACCGCAAGAGTTGGTTAGGGTATGATTTAATAGACGTAAAGTGATACGAGAATTCATTAAACCACCTAAATGAGGCAGTTTTGTCATAAGGTAAAATACATTGCTGTCATTGTCAGGTGCCTCTTAGAACTTGATATTCATTTTCAATCTCTTTTTTATACGTCTTTTCTACTATTGTATGGGGAGACATTTGAGACAAAGAGAAGATATTACCACCACTAGCGGAAATGTATAAAAATTTAATTGTGCTATTACTGTGATCACAGGGGCTTTTATATTAAGAGCTTTTTATGCTCATAGGAAAGTAGGAAAAGACAGGGCTAGGATTGGGAAATGAACGGGTTTATTAAACTCTCAGTTCAATTGTATAAATCTAACATTGAATCTATATTTATACTTATTTTAGACTGTAATAAAAACAGAGCATATCTGTTAACATTGAGATGTAAAAATACTGGATAGCTTAATGATATATGTTTGTTTAAACACACATCCAAATTCCAAAGTGTCCACTTTTGCTGCTTTTCAAATCATGTGGACAGAAGCCATTAGGGCAGCAGTGTCTTTATTACTACAGAAATCATCCATAAGTCAGCACTGTTAAATGAATTGACTGATTCACTGGTTGTATAGGAAGGGTGACAACGCATGGCTTTAATGGAAAGGAAGGGAATTTGACCATTATTATATTTTAAAGTGTTTTTAAGCCAAAATAAAGTGAAAGCATAATTCTTTCGAACAACTCTTGCAATTATATAACTTTTGGGATTACCTGTGTTGATGTTATTTACACTTTTCAGAAAGTTTAAAAATATGGGAGACTGGACAATACTTATATGGTATGATAGCAGATAGAATGGTAAAATACGGGAGAATCCCAGCAAAAATGAAAGGGCTGACGTGTATACGATAGACTGACTGTTGGAATTACTGCCGATGTCTTTTTCTTTGAAAAGCTAATGGCTTTTCATTAGTAGCATATTCAAATTTTTGCATTATTGTCAATGCACAGTCGCCAGGATCGACAAGACATTTATATAAAGTTTGACTTGACAGCAAACAACAGTATTTGAATCGCTTTATATTGCTTTGCTTGATGCCCAAAAGGATGTTTTTTCTTACATTTTAGAGTGCAAAATGACGTGAGGGAGATGATTTTCAATGATGGTGGAAACCAATAAAATGTTAATAAAGTAAAAATGTTAAAGTTCGCTAATATTTGTGCTGGGGTTTACTTAAAAAGGCAATATATTAATTCTACTAAAATACTTACTTACTTCCAGGGCCGTTTACACTGAAATTGATATTTAGCGCACCATGTTGGTGTTTTGTAACTTCTAATTTTTACAAGGTGGGTTGTTAGCCCAACACTCAACCACCAACATGGAAGACCAGGACATACACACATACACTACCGACAATTTAGCTAACCCAAATCACCTATAGCGCTTGTCTTTGGACTGTGGGGAAAACAAAGCACCGTGAGGAAACCCACACGAACACCAGGAGAACATGCAAACTCCACACAGAAATGCCAATTGACCCAACTGGGGCTTAAATCAGCGACCTTCTTGCTGTGAGGTGCCAAAGCTACACACTGCGCCACCATATACAACACATACAATGTTATTTTCAAATCTAATAAATATTTAGTATATCTAATGTTGACTGGACTAATAACATCAAATCCAGACAATTTTCTAAACTTTTAAAAGTTTGGTCAGCTGAAAAACTCAGAACTCAGTAGAAATAAGAGTATTTTGTGAAGGTTATTTTGTTATCTAAAATAACTGTGTACCGTGTGATCAAGAAAATATATTATTACAATAAAGTCATATTTTGTAAGTCAGTCTGACCTCTTGGCATTCTAAAAAAAGCATAACAGGTGAATGTCAAACAGATATGAAAACTAAAACTATGTTTACTGAGCTGAACTCTTGAACAAAACTTAGATTATTCTACCATTTGACTAGCATAGAGAGCCATGCAATGTCACTGTTATGCTTCATGTGTTACATTGTATAATGTAGTGTAAGTGCAAATGTATAGTAGTTTTCTAAATCCGACTATATGTAACAAAGCTCTGATTACTGTAGGTCAGTGTCAGTCACATTAGTCATTCTGAAAAATTTTCTACATCATTTACATTTACATTTAGTCATTTAGCAGAAGTAATTGGTCACAAAGTAATTGGTAACACTTTATTTTGATGGTCCATTTGAGTATTAGTAGATGGTCTGCTTAATATCTGTTGATACTGCTCCTTCAACAGACATTTAACTGACTATAAGAAACTTTGGAAGTACATGTCACCTTACACTAACCATAACCCTATAACCTTAACCAGCGTCATTTGTTTGAGGCCATTTACATTTATTTAATACAAATAAATAAAATAATAAGTAACACCGTACTCACACTGCAGGCTTGTGTGCACCACTCTTAATCATAAAACATGCTTCAAAATGTTTCCACCTAATCATTGTCAGTTTATATGTTTAAATGAAAAATCTGTGAATAACTGTACATAATTAAATGACAAAAACCACATGATCTATGGAAAGTGCCATTGATGCAGGTTACGGCTGAAGTTTTTTTAAATTTAACTGAAGATCTGGCTTTTTGAATGCAGGCGTCGACAACTAGTGAAGATGAGTTGATGTTTTTGTTGTATGAGAGATTTTAGTTTTTTATTGTATTGTAGTGGTTGCTTTTGTGTGGCATAGGGGAAATGTCAGTGAGTTGTGACGTAAGTGTGGTGTTCTGTTTAAATGATTCAGTTATCTCCTCAAGGTCTGATCTGATTAGATTGTGTTAACATCCTTGTGAACAAATCTGCCAGTGTTTTAGACAAGCAGCTTTTTTTAACCTTCATAATGACCGTTTTTTCATACAGTATTTAATTTTGAGATTTTTGGCTTTTCAAGAAATTGCTAAATAAAGAGTGTAATTTAAAGAAAGCATCCAAAATACAGGATTTTCTTTGTCCTGTAGAACAATATTTAGAACAGTATTTATTCTGACCCTTTGCGACTTACAGTCAACTGTGAATTTTTATTCTGAAAATAAAGTTTATTTGCATATTTACGTATATTTACTTGCTATACAGTAGATCTCATAGTAAGATGGAAAAAACTTGGCTTTTATCGTTAGAATGCAAATTAAATTCATTGTAGCGTACAATCCCAAATCAATAAACTTGGGACAGAAATTACTAATAAAAAGAGAAAGTAGTGATTTCCAAATTTACTTTGTCTAGTATTTCATTGCACACAAAATATTTCATGTTTTGTCTGGTCAACTTCATTTCATTTGTAAATATATATGCTTTCCTGTCATTCAGACCTGCAACATTCCCCCAAATGTTGGGAGTTTAAGGCTAGTAATCAGGTAAACTGGTTAAATAATGATGCGAAATGAAAGAGGTGATGCCAACAGGTGATTGTTATTATGATTTGGTGCAAAAGCAGCCAGCAGCAAGGTCCTTTGGGATCAACGCTAGTCCATGGATCACCAATTTGCCAACATGTACGTTAGAAAGTTATTGTAATGTTTAAAAACAATGTTCCTCAAAGAAAGATAGGAAGACATTTGTATATTTCACCTTCAACAGTACATAATGTAATTAAAAGATTCAAGGAATCAGGAGGAATTTTTGTGAGTAAAAGCCAAGGGTGAACAATCATAATCTCTGATTTCTCAAGCAACACTGCATCAAGAATCATCATTCATCTATAAATAATATTGCCACACGGGCTCAGGACTACTTTGGCAAACCTTTGTCAAGTAACACAATACATAGTTACATCCACAAATGTCAGTGAAAACTGTACTGTGCCAAAAGTAAGCCCTATATTAACAGTGTCCAGAAGCGCTATGGACTTCTGTGGGCTTGGAGGCATCTGGGATAGACCAGATGAGTCAGTATTGCAAGTCCAAAAGCCATGGGCTGTCATGATATAGGGTTGTGTCTGTGCCTTTGGCAAAGGTAACTATGGCAGCATTAATGTTGAGTACATAGAGATTTTGGAGCACAATGTGCTGCTGCCTATTTCCCATGCATATTTCCACAAGACAATGCAAAACCACATTCTGCACACATTACAAAGTACTGGCTGCGAAGGAAGACGATACAGGTACTTGACTGGCCTGCCTGCAGTCCCAATCTGTCTCCAATAGAGAATGTGTTGCGCATTTTGAAGCACAAACTGCGACAACAAAGACCTTGTACTGTTGCCCACCTTAAGACTTGTTTGCAGGAAGAATGGGACAAAATTACACCTGAAACACTTCATCACTTGGTGTCATCAGTCCTTAAACGTCTTTTTAGTGCGGTGAATAGGAATGGCACCATTGCAAAGTGGTACGTGTTTATAAAAAAAAATGTCTGCAAAGAAATACAAGTAAAAGATTAAAAAAGTACATTGAAAAATCACTTCTTTCTTTTTTATTTGCATTTTCGATACTGTCCCAACTTTTTCTGATTTGGGGTTGTATTTCTTAAGTGCCTTTATGTTTATTTGGGAGTAACATTTGATCTGGGTATTTTTTGTAAGCAAAGAAACCACCCTTATAATCATAATACAAGCATCGTTTTACCCAGCATGCATATTTCCCTGCCACACTCCCACACACTCACAGTGAAGGGTCTGAGGTAAGCTACAGATCCTGTTCAGTTCCCATACTGTATATATTTTTAAAGACTGTTTTCCCTCATGCACTGAGTCATAAATCTCCACAACTTCAGCACGTACACCAAACTTTAGTTTTTTAAAAATATCTTCATTCTGGAGAACACAACATGTTCAGAACGTCTTCACGTGTACTCGACTTTTGACTAAAATAATAAATAAATAAATAAATAAATAAATAAATAAAATATTTTTTTCACAGTATTGCCTGAAAAATCCCAAATCCCCTCTCTAAAAATCGTATATTACATTATGAAACACAAAATTCAACAAGAATTTTGAACCTGACTCCATCCAACAGTGTGTTGTTTATGTATGTATGTATTTATATGTGTTTATATATGTATTTATATAAATATATTATTATTATTATTATTATTATTATTATTATTATTATTACTATTATTATTATTATTATTATTATTATTATTATTATTATTATTATTATTATTATATGATAAAAAGAGTTGCCCAAAATCCCAATAGATTATTTTGAAGAATTTTGAACCTGACTTCATCCAACAGTGTGTTGTTTATGTATGTATGTATTTATATGTGTTTATATATGTATTTATATAAATATATTATTATTATTATTATTATTATTATTATTATTATTATTATTATTATTATTATATGATAAAAAGAGTTGCCCAAAATCCCAATAGATTATGTTGAAGAATTTTGAACCTGGCTCCATCTATAACCAATTTTGTACTAGCAATCTATGCAAAATAGAGAATATTTACTTGAACTTAACTCATTTAATAATTAAACAAATCATTTTAGAAAACAAATAAAAAAAGTGGTGATAATAAGTTACCTTTTACCCAAATCAGCTGCAGTGTCTAGCATTATTAAAGATATGAACGTTGCATTAAAGATACATATTGAGTCGACAAATCGGTCAGCCTGAATGTCTGAAAGGGCATGACGTTTTAGTCTGCATTTTTCAGACAATCTTCCAAACAAAGATATCACTATCTATGAGTATCGAATCATTCATTATCTGCGCACATGATTTACAAGTGCTGCTGATTCAGACTGGCCTGCACTGAGATCAGCACAAACTTATGAAGTCACACAGTAGCCTCTCATGAACCCAGAACTGAAGAGCAACTCTTGAACACGTCCGCACGTGTGGAAAGTCCCCACGTCTTCATACGTTTCTGTAACACTGACTCGTTTCGCTGCCGATGAGCGACGGTGATTACGGGAGTGACCCAAACCAAAACAACATTCCTGGTGCAGAGAGATGCCACAGATTAGCAACGTGCCCGTCTGCTCCTCTCCTTTGCCTACGTGCCGTTTGCCAAGCAATGCCCTTTAGAAAACCAACAAGGGCCGTCTCACACTTTCACACACCCTCATCAGCTCACTTCCTGCTCTCAGGACCAAACTGGCTGGACGGGCTTTTAGGGCATCTCATAAATATGTGAAATTTCAGAATTTATTATAAAAGACTTTAACTTTTATAGTTTTGGCCTGGTGTTGCTTATCTGAATGTGCTTTATGTCAGCGAGTGACCTGTAAACGTTACTTTGAAAAGCAGATTTGTAAATGAGCTCTAATGGTTCTGAGGGAGATGTAAGGATATAGAGCTATTATGAACTATTTTTGCATCTTGCACTGGAATTTATCCAGCGAACACCTCTGGATTATTAATATGTCATTCTTAGAAATTATATTCAGACAAATTATTGTATACACATACATGCATACATACATACATACAGTTGAAATCAAAATGATTAGCCCTCCGGTGAAATTTTAATTATATTTAAAATATTTCCCAAGTGCTCTTTAATGGAGAGAAGGTTTTTAACACAATTTCAAACATAATAGTTTTAATAATTATTTTCAAATAACTTAATTCTTTTGTCTTTTTCATGATGACAGTGCGAAATATTTATTTTGCTAGATACTAGTATTCTAAAAGTGCCATTAAATACTTTTTTTTTAGGCACATCTTAAGGGTGCTAATTATTTTTTGGGGCTAATGACTTTTTTTTTCAATTGGATACAGAACTGTTGTTAATTAGGCCAATGACTGGCCTAATTAACCTTGCTATCTTTTAAAAGGTAGATATTTCTAAAGTCCATTCATTCATTTTCTTTTTGGCATAGTCCCTTTATTAATCAGGGGTTGCCACAGCGAAATGAACCGTCAACTTATCTAGCATGTTTTACCCAGTGAATGCCCTTCCAGCTGCAACCCATAACTGGGAAACACCCATACACTCTCATTCATACATAACTTTACGGACAATTTAGCTTACCTAATTCACCTATAGCGCAGGTCTTTGGACTGTGGGGGAAACTGGAGTACCCGGAGGAAACCCACGTAAAAAGGGGGGACATTTTGCTGTGAGGCATCAGCGCTACCCACTACGCCACCGTGCCTCCCTTCTCAAGTTCATGTTTAGAATTTTATATTTGTAAAAAGTTGTGAATTGTGAGTGATGCCATTTATTTAACCTACTCTATGTATTCTGTACTCCATAATTAACATTTAATTTTCTATTATAACTTAGTTGAATTTGCAGCGTTATTGCAGTCTTCAGTGTAGGCATGGGATGATATCCGGCTTCAAGGTTTACCGCGGTTTTTAAAAGCCAAGGGTTTTAAAACCGCCAAAGTTTTCTGTCTTACCATTTCTACGATATATGTAAGTTGTTTGTTTTGAACAACTGCTTCATTTAGTTTTTTAGCCTTTTAACTGCACTTCGACAAGTGATGCACAGACACAAATTTAGTTTTATTTACTTATTGTTTGTATTTATTTTTATTAATTAAACCAAGAATATAAAGTATTTTTAGAAACATAAGAGCATTTGCCCACGCTTTGTAGCTGGCAGCTTTTTGCATCTGTGATTTCTTACTCCTGGCAGAAAAATTCCTTTCTGTGATTGGTCATGTTTCGCAGTCACTTGTTTTACTGTATTTCGTTTTACAGCAAATTAAAAATACTGTATTTTAATGGTGCATGTTTACTATTCCGAAATATTTTAAATGTTTCTTAAAATAAAAAATATTTTGTTCAGTAAGGAAAAAAATTTAGTTTTTTTACCCAGACAATTAAAAAAAGAACATATTTTAGAGCAGTAATCACAATACTGTAAACTGTGATATTTTTATCCAAGGTTATCATACCGTCAGAATCTCATACTGCCCCATGCCGACTTCAGTGTGATATTATCCTTCAGAAATCATTCTAATTTGTTGCTCAAGAAATAAAGTATTTGTTTGAAATATAAAAATGTACTTTCTGGGAAGGACCATCACACAGTGGAAACGTGTACCAATCAGTATTTCAGGTGTGTTTTTTAAAGGGACAGTGACGAATTGGAAATCTAAAAAAGGCTTTACTGTCCATATTAATAAATTCAGTAAAACACTTTAAATGTTCAATATCTTAATGATGATGTTCATTCAAAACTAGATAATTGGAAACTTGTAAAATTATGTAGAATAAATTAAGTATAAATGAATGTGAAGTTTGCTTGACTAATATTTAAATAAAAAATAAACGTTAATATTTATTAAAATCTTCTGTGAATATTGATGATTATTCATCTTTTCCAAGAACATCAGAATGAGATATAACAGTTTACGTCAAACGTGTCTCTTCTGAGATCATCCACCAATGAAAGATGGAAGGCTAGTTCCAAATGTGACTTTAGATTCCCTAAATAGGAATTTTGGGATGCCCAAAGGGTGGACTTTGTCTTGAGGGACAGTCACACCCAGAGACATGGGCGTTTGTAGGCGGATTTGAACTCCATCACACTTTAGGACCCGTTCTTTTTTTTTATTTTTTTTTAAGTCCTGCAGCATCATGGCAGAATTACACGTTTACATGTAACACGCCCTCCGAAGATCTCTAGATAAGCAGCCATTTACTGCACAATTAAAGCCTAGCAGGTGCACACCCAACACACAGACTCAGCCCTTTCTAAAACAGTCTGTGCTGATGCAATGTACGTGAAGACTAATGATCCAGACACCCAGAGCCTGCCTGCCATCTATTGGAGACTAAAATAACACTTGAGGGGAAAAGTAGGTCAGTGAATGTGGAGGATGAGAAAAACGCATGAGAAAAACCGAGACATGAGAGAGAGGAGACTGGAGAATATCACAGCTGGATGCATGTTGCATGTCTTTCTTTTCTACTGCCATGCTTTTGTCTTTCTTTTATCTGTCTTTCTATGTGATGGTTTGTCTCCCGTTCCATCTTTTTTGTGCCCAAATCTTATGACAGAATAGTGTCAGAATATTACGAATCTCTCATGCAATGTTGAGAGATGGGTTTATATAATAATTAGGCCTTAAATGATAGCATATGTGTTTTTAATCAGACTACAGAAAATTATATGGAACTAAATTAATCAAAAACATTTCCAAAAATTAACATTTAATTCCCATAGTTAGCTTTCAATAGACATGTATGCGCATGCAGTTCATATGTAGCACAGTTTTATTTAATAGTAAATTCCAACACATTGTAATGAAATCAGGGAAGCCTTTTCTATTAAACTATAATAGGCACCAGGGGTGTAGCAACCAGGGGGGAGGGGGTGGGTGGGTATACGTCCCCCTCACTTTTAGAGACAGACCATTTAGAAACAGGTGATTAATAATTATATGAACATGATCTCATACAGACCCCCCCCCCCCCCCCCCCCTCCCCTCACACACTTTTAAAATGTACGCTACGCCCCTGATAGGCACTGTATAGTACATGGTGCATTTTCTTTGCTTATTGATTTCCTCAATAAGGAAAGAAAGCTGCACATTATTTCTTAATAAAATATACTGTAAATGATTTGTAGAATACTTGTATTTGTTATATATATTATCGTTTATTATTCATAAAATGTTGCTTTTGTTTTTGTTGAATTAAGTATAATGTCTGACTCTGACCATTGAAAAGCACAAGGTGGCAGTGTTGCACTGTATTATTTAAAACAAAACCAGGCTCAGATCTGCAGACTGCATTATTATGCTGCCTTCCCTTTTGAAATATATCTTGCAAGCATTCATATTTTTGAATAGTGTTATGTTAAATTTAGACATATTTTCTAACTAAAACATTATCTGATTCAATGCAGTGCATTCGTCATGTGTGATTATTGAATTTGAGTGATTTCACTTTTTTCCAAGCGATTTTATTTTATTCTTAAGGGTATTTGTTTTTGTTTGGTTGGTTTTGCATTCAGATAGGAAAGAAGAAAGAAAAACGTATAGATACAGTTGAAGTCAGCATTATTAGCCCTCCTGAATTATTAGTCACCCTGTTTATTTTTTTCCCCAATTTCTGTTTAATGGAGAGAAGATTTTTTTTTCAACACATTTCTAAACATAATAGTTCTAATAACTGATTTATTTTATCTTTGGCATGATGACAGTACATAATATTTGACTAGATATTTTTCAAGACACTTCTATACAGCTTAAAGTGATATTGAAAGGCTTAACTAGGTTAATTTGGTTAACTAGGCTGGTTAGGGTAATTAGGCAAGTTATTGTATAATGAAGGTTTGTTCTGTACTATCGAAAAAAAATACATCTTAAAAAAGGAGCTAATAATTTTGACTAAAATGGCTTTTAAAAAAATAATATAAATTGAATAAACTGCTTTTATTCTTGCTGAAATAAAACAAATAAGACTTTCTCTAGAAGAAAAAATATTATCAGACATACTGTGAAAATTTCCTTGCTCTGTTAAACATAATTTGGGAAAGATTAAAAAAAATAAAATAAAAATCAAAGGGGGGCTGACTTCAACCCTATAAGTGTATATTTATTTGATATTGTTGCAAAGTTGTACTTAATTATATTTAATTTGCAGAGTTACACAGGGTGAATTAGTTAGTACATGAAATAATTTGGCAAATGGCTCTAGTCTAAGATATATACACACAAAATAAAGTGCAATATATTTTTTTCAGTAATTAAAATGCATTTTTTAATAGATTTTTTCTAAGTAAAAATCAGTCATGAAAATGTATATACTAAATAATTTACAGGAAACACTCACTAAATGTCATTCACTGTAACAGTAGTTCAGATTCCAAATATTTACAAGAAAAAAATAACATTTGATGAAATAAAAAAGGGATCTCAATGCAAAATACTAACAAAATACTATCCATACTAACATTTTTCCTCTAAAAACTTCCACTATCTTTCAAACCATTTGACCATGTCAAGAAGCTGTTTCTGTTTGTGAACAGAAGTAAATATCATATAATATATAGTTTGACTGCATCTAGCATGTTGTGTTACTTTTACATAAATATATCTGTTTTACTAAATGATGATGATTTTCTGAATTTTAATGACATTTTGTCAAAATAAAAGGTAATATTGTAATTTTGCAATGTTCAAATCATTGTCTGTATTATTAAACTAATAATATTCCTGAGTAAATGAGTGCTGTTGTGGGCCCAGAAAACCTGCTTTCAGTTATATTCATGAATACTCATTTATACATACATAATAAAATACAGTAGCTGCATTGTAGATAGTGACTTATTAAAACAATTGATTTGATTACTTATTAGAACTACATTCAGTACTCTCAAAAATGTTTTAATGATTCAGCTATACCTTTAAATAAACAAAAACGTAAAAGGCAACATGAAAATGAAGGTGCTGTCCAGTCAGTTACCTTCACCGAGAATAATCTCACTTTCCGGTCATTGGAAAGCAATATGAATGTGCCCGGCCACGCACTGTCATTGACCCTGTATGTCCAGATAGCTGGATTACATAACCGAGAGATCTTTAACAGACACATTATGAATCTGCCAAAATGAGCCCTGAAGCTAAATTGTCATGAACATCTTGTTCCGTTTACACGGGATGCATTGATAAGCAGTCAACAACAGGGGGCAGATTCCTTTCTACTTATGCATTTAGATGCTTCTTTTTATTGAATCATACTGTATGTTATAAATCATATGTTACTCTGTTTCAATGTCTTTATGTTCCCTGAAAATAATAACTACGTATTACAGTTGTGCGGTTTTTAACCTAGTTTATATTATACTGATGTACCACATTTCAAATACATGGTGGACTTTAGTAATATTTTTAAGGCATTAGAAATACAAATTCAGAATATAAAAGTTGCTATGAAACTCTGCTGATTGAAATTTCTGAGAGGTTCTTGATATTCAACAATTCACATCATAAAATCCATTTTCAAACAAAAAAAGGGAAATGAAGAAAATGCTGTTTTTCCGTTTTTCGTTTGCTCACAAAAAAAAAAACCCAGAAAAAAAGAGATTTTGGCTCAATTTCAATTTTAATTTTTTGAATTTAGGGTAGGAAAATAGATCAATGACTTCAAAATTCATTATACACATGTAGGCGGTGCTGAAACGCCCATTTTCCTCTGATTGGTCAACCAAATCTGAGCTCGTGATGTAGCCCTCAAAATAAGAGCCCTCTGTGGACCAGCATCAAGGCTTTTAATTATTATTATTATTTAATTATTTATATAAACAAAGTTTACATATTCTGTCATTTGATCAGTTAGCGGGCTTACATTCATTGCACATGCATAAATTAAATAAAAACATAAATTAGCAGTATTATTAGACGTTTGTCATTAAAATAAAGTCATAGTATGCTGCCAAATGTCCTGCAGCTGTGCACGTGATGCTGAGCAAAGATAGCCATTTCCGAGCAGGACCTAGTTTGGATCATCATTTCCAAGAAAGGCCTATATAATAATAATGGTGATAATGATAATAATAATGATAATAATGATGATGATAATAATAATAATAATAATAAATGCCTATAGTTCGCTTGCCTATATGCCTATACTTGCTGCTGTGCACCTGATGCTGAGCATAGACAGCCATTTGGGAGCAGCACCTGGTTTGCATGATTGTTTCCGAGCTACTGTAGACCTAAATAATAATAATAATAATAATAATAATAAAAAAATAATAATAATAGGCTAATAATAATGAATATTGGTCACTTAGTGTTTTTTTTTATTGTTTAGTTTTTAGCAGGACCAGAATAAAAACACATTGGGACCAGTTGTAACAAAGGGTACCATTTTTTAAAATTATTTTATTCCCTCCTATTGATGTTGATTAGGCTTTTTACATACATACATACATAATATATATATAATATATATGTATGTATATGTGTTATTATTATTATTATGATTATTATTTAAAGGCCTAGCCCATGGCAGGCTATGTGTAATATATTAAATAAGTGGGTTTATATAAAATACAATAGGATCGGTGGCTGTGCACAAGCAACATCTCCAGGTTGCCAACTAATTTAGGAGCCGAACTAAAATAAGTTTAAGTACAAAAAGCCTAGCTATACAATACGGCCAGCTGCAATGCCTATTTCTCATGCGTTTTCTCACACAACAAGACTTTCTAGACATTCTAAAACACTGGATTAATGAACAAATTTTTAAAGGAAGTAATTAAACACATACTTATAATAAATAATGTCTTGTAGTTCTGACTAACAGATGAGCTGGCTGTCTGGGCATTGCGCTAATAGTGAAATTGACATTTGCTCTTCGTGAGAAAATTGTTGAAGTGCTACAGCGGGCTCAGTTCTATATTGCACACTATATTGCATATAGGCTACTATTCGGTGCTGCCAACTGTTTGCATTTTATTTTATGCATTTACTATTGCATGAAATAATAGAAAAGGAAAGTGCGTTCGTAAAGTGCGTGATGTGCAAAGAAATCAGCGCACTATTCTGAATTAAATTCTCTTTAACCAAATTCTGCTTAAATTGTAGAAAATCTTTAAAATGACAGGACTTTAATCAAGCCTGTTTAATTTGGAGAATTAGTTATTAATAGCTTAGTCCTTATTAATGATCAGTTTATAAAATACAGAATTTACAGATCTGCTGAAGAATAAGACGAATGTGCAATAATAACTATTATATTTTTGTACTTTATAGCTTTACAGCGCGTGCGTCAAAGATGTAGTCATTGATGTAAGCCTGCTAACTGATCAAATGACAGAATATGTAAACTTTGTTTATATATAAAATTAAATAATAATAATAATTAAAAGCCTTGGTGCTGGTCCACACAGGGCTCTTTATTTGAGGGCTACATCATAAGCTCAGGTTTGGTTGACCAATCAGAGGAAAATGGGCGTTTCAGCACCGCCTACATGTGTATAATGAATTTTGAAGTCGTTTATCCATTGTCCTACCCTAAATTTAAAAAATGAAAATTGGGCCAAAATCTCTTTTTGTTTTTTGTGAGCAAAAGAAAAACGTAAAAACGGACGTTTTCTTCATTTTCCTTTTTTTTTGTTTGAAAACAGATATGGATTGGATAGAAAATATAAATATAAAAACAACGACAGAACATTATCCATTAGTTTATTGTCTAAATTCTGTGAAAATGTATTCAATTATGAAAAAATAATTTTATTAAGTAAAAGTTTTTAGTCCAGCCTTATTTCAGTCCAGCTAATACAACCTGTATATAATGTTCATAGTACATCCATCTGTAAATATTACCATAATTTTTCTATAACTGCACTTTATAACTTATACCTATATCCTGCACTTGCTGCTATTGCACTGCTGGTTAGACCGAAACTGCATTTCGTTGCCCTGTACTTGTACATGTGTAATGACAATAAAGTTGAATCTAATCTAATCTAATCTAATATAATCCATGATTTATTTGGAGGTGTCTAAAACAATTGTGTTTGTTATAGTGATTATCAGTCATCATTAATCTTAAAATTGATATAACATATTGGAGTTAGAGTTTACTTTTATCATGCGCAACCTTGAGCTTTTCAGAGTCTTAGAAAATTGAAATCAATATTTTGTTTTGTGTAAGCAAGTAAATAACCAAAAACTCCAGGCTACAACATTCAGTTCTCAAGTCTTTTGAAGACATATTCTGTGTGTGTTTCATGGAGTTATTTCAGTGACTTAAAAATGGTAGTTTTTCACTAACAACTCATAAACACTTCTTTCTCAAAAACACAAATGTGTTCATAAATGTTGCCAAAGTACTATTGTAGGCCATTTTGTGCTGTTTACAGTGGTATTAGACTTTAGCCACATGTTTCTAAGCAACTGAAAAAAGCACAAATATCAGGGCAAATCAGAAGTTCTCCAGGAACCCAAAACACCTTTAGATCCCCCAGAGGGTTAATGAGATTTATAGCTCTTCCTCTCATCTTTCACTCGCAGCAAACTAATGGTTGGAGGGGCGTGGCTAACCCTTTTATCCCACGCTGTCAAACTGATGTCATCAGAAAAGGCCTGCCTTTCCAGAGCAGAAGCAAATAGTTAGATTTTGATTAAAGATTACCAAAAAGATTTTTTTTATTGGTGGATTAACTTGCATGGATAAATATGTCACACATTCAAGAGTTCACACTTAGCTGATAATTAATAAAGCGTATTTGGCATGCTGTCCCGGGAGAGAGCCCTAAGCTCGTAATATCCTCGAGCCCGGGGCTCCCTCCCGTTAGAAGGGTGAGAGGGGAGTTCGAGCTCAGGTAGGTCTCGAGAACTCCCCTGCTTATGGCAGTGTAAGAAGTGTAAACTAAGGTTGTCTTAGGTGATAATTTGGTTTAGTCGATCGGCTATGGTTTATGTTTTTGGACAGTGAGAGGAAACCAGGGAACTTGGGGGAAACCCACGCAAACACGGGGAGAACAAGTAAACTCCGCACAGAAACACCAACCAGCCCGATACGAGGTTGGACCAGCGGTGTTCTTGCTGTGAGGCAACAGTGCTAGCCACTGGGCCACCGTGTCGCCCTATCGGAAAAGGGGGAGGAAGTAGGGGTGGAAGGGGGAGAAGCTTCAAGACAAAGATAACTGGAGTGAAAAACTCTGGATAATTATAATGCTTCCGTAATCATCTAATTGGTCAGATTACAGAGCTAATCAGGAGCCAGCCTTGTTGATCATAAGCACGTGATCCTCTCGAAATTAGTTTATAAATAAACCACACTTAAGGGTACGTATTTAGCAAAGAGTTTTTTGCACAGCTGAAAATGCCAGATCTCATCCAAAACTGCTCGGTTGTGAGAGCTTCTCCAGCTGACAGAGCTGTTTAAAAAATGCAGAGCACTAAGCACTTCATGTAAAATGAACGCTCAGTGCCTAGTCATGTTTTCATGCAGATTTAAAAAAAACAAGCCAATGTCTACCTGCATGGACTGTTGTGACAATAGTTGTAAATAATTTACAGTTATTGCAAAGACTAATTGTTTTACTTTATATGGGCATATGTCCATTAAAGTGTTTTTTCCTGAATCAAATGTGTCTCATTAAATCAAATTGTGTTTGAGACAAGCATTTTTGTCACTACCATCGCCTATTTAGTATTAGGTTTATACTATAGAAAGTCTGGTAAATGGGACTAGAGACAGTGTCTGTGATTTTGGATTCAGTAATAGTTGGTTTATTGTTCTTGTCTGCTTGCCTGTCGTCTCTCCTCATCCTTGTTTTTACAGCAGTTGAGTTGAGTTATTTATGCGTGTTGAAGTAGGAGTGTGTTTACCCCCCACCCCTTTACTCCTTCCCACAAATATCCTTTGACAAATATTTTGTACGGCAGGCGGGTTTGGGAGGATGTTGACAGAAGCTGGTGGTTGGTTGTGGATGCTTCATGATATGTTATTAAATATAAAGATGAATTTAGAATATTCTCTGGACTATTTCGTGAATAACATTACATTTTAGCTGCATTTATATGTATGGATATGAATATATATATAAACAATAAATAAATATTTTTACTTACCAGTTATAACAGTTTGGTCACCTAGCATCTTTAGGAATGGGAATATAATACATTTAAATTCAAGCAAGTTATTGAGAAAAAAAAAACAACAACAACGTTATTAAATGTTATTTCGTGTATTCTCTTGATTTTTTTTTTTTTTCCTGTATATTAACATTTTATTTAATATTTGTTCCCTACATATGAATTTGGTTGTACTCATTTTTGAACAGTTATCTGTGTTGGGTTAGTTTCAGTTTTGGGTAAAACTGAAATATTAATATAAATGTGGGATATATGAGTGGTGTACTCAGTTATGCTAAGCTGTGTGTGTATGCATGTATGTATGTGTCACTTCAAGTTCAGCTACAGCATTGAAAAAGATCTTTAGAGATCAGACTGTATTTTTTGCTTATTATTAAGTATTTTTCAAGTGTTTGTTAAAAGTGCTTGAAGTGCCACATTATATTGTTCCATTCATCTATCCATACATAATACAGTTTCTGACAAAAGTCTTGTGGCTTAGCTATTTTGTAGAAGCACCTTCGATTAATTTAATTAACCAATTGGTGTTAGAAATAGCTCATATGAAAAGCAAAATACCCTCCCAAATGATGTTTAATGCACTGAAATAAATTAGTTTTACTGAAAAAAAGATTATTTATTCAAGACAGGAAGGTCAAATTTTTGGACAAAAGTTTTGTCGCCTATACAGAAATTGAACAAATTTACTGCAAACGCAAAAATATGTCAGCTAATTAAGTAGTGGTGCTGTGAGATCCAAATTTAATATCTTGGATGACTTCCGTAAGTTTGAAACCATGCGGTTTGGCAGTGATTCAAATAATTTATTGATGAAGTCATCAGGAATAGCAAAGAAAGCATGCAGTCTTGCATGCCTCGCAGAGTTTATCAATATTCTTTAGTTCGTCTTCCATGCTTCCTCTTTTATCCTACCCCACATATGCTCAATGATGTTTATGTCTGGTGACTGAGCTGGCCAATCCTGGAGTATCTTGATCTTCTTTGCCTTGAGGAACTTTGATGTGGAGATGGAAGTATGAGATGGAGTACCGACCCGCTGCAGAATTTGGCCTCTTTTATGGTTTTGGAATATTAGGTGTAGCTAAGATTTCTTGGTATTTTAAACTATTGATCTTGCCTTCCACCCTGGTTACATCCTGGATGTAACCCCAGACCATGATCTTTCCGCCACCAAACTTCACTGTTTTCTGGGTAAATCACGGATCCATGTGGGCTCCAGTAGGTCTCCTGCAATATTTGCAGTGACTGTGGTGTAATTCAACAGAAGGTTTATCTGGAAAAATCCACCTTCTTCTTTTTAGCAGGCTGTGGGCCTTGGCAAATGCCATATGGTTTTTTCAAATGACTTTGGTTTAGTGCTGGCTTCTGGGCACTGATTTGGTCATGGAGGCCATTTCGAGACAGAATCCGACAAACTTTTCTGGTTGACACAGGGACTTTGGATGACCAGGTCACGTGGAGCTCTGCTGCAGTGGTAAATGGGCTGGATTTTCAAGCCGACAAACGGTCCTCCCGAGCAGTTGTCTTGTGGGGTCTGCCTAACCTGGGCATATCAAAAACGTCTCCAGTCTCTTCAAATCTTTTTTATCCTCTATTGATGCTGAGACTTACTGAAGGTGACTACTGTATCAGCAGTGGATCTTCAACCTCTTGATAATCAACACTTTAGTCTCAGAATGAATCTTAGGCATGTTTGCAGAGGTCTAGTTGATGTGAAGGTCTAGTGTACTGGGGTCCTTTTTAGACACACCTGAGACCTAATTGATCCATTATTTAGTCACAGGTGAAGCTCATATGACAAGGCGACAACACTTATGTCTTTGCAAATATTGACTTAATGGGCTTTACCAAGCTGGGAATCTTAAAATACTTTTTGACAGTTTAGTTTTGCACTGAAACATTATTTCAAAAGTTGTTGGAATTAAAATGAGCCCTTTCTTGTAAAATTTTTTTTTATATATATATGTCTTGTTTAGAAATATATTTCAGTTGCACTTCAGGTCAATTTGTACTAGGCATGGGGTGATAACCGTTTTCAAGATACTGTTTACCTCAGTTTGGAAAAGTCAAGGTTTTAAAACCGCCCAAATGTTCTGTTATACCATTCCTACGGTTTATGCAAGATTGTTTTTTTTTACTCTGTTTTTATTTTATTTTTTTTTTGTTTTTTTAGGACAACAGTATCTTCAGCAGCAATTATATCCAAAGATGTGGTTTTAAATTGTAACTCTTTACAATTTAAAATGACATCATGGGATATAATTTCTGCTGAAGATACTGTTGTCCTACTGTCTGTGTTTTTGAAGTTAAGAAAGATAGCAGGAGTCAATGACTCATTTGAATTATTTAGCCTGACATGTATACTGTTCCAAAATATTTTAAATGTTTCTCAAAATAAAATATATTGGCTGCATCGGAAAACACCTACTACTCAGTAGATACTGGCAACACTCGACCGTTAAAAAAGTATGTTCTATACAGTATTAATGTGAGTAGTATGAATGGAGCTCGGACATACACAAGATGCCATATTGTCATCATCACATGACATACTGTACCCGCGTCAGTTGTGTCGCTTCACTTCCAATTATGAATTCTCTCGTGGTGCATAATGGGATAGCGTAGGGTCCCTCGCATGCGCACTTCAGAATCTCGCCAAAAGTAGGTAGTCATCCGGGTACTTCTGGCATACAGTTTTTCCTGTTCTATGAATTCAGACATACTACTTAGCTCGCATTCTGTTTTAGCGTACTATATACAGTATGGAAGTATGCAATTTCAGATGCAGCCATTGTGTTCAAAGCGGAAAAAAGTTTTTTACCCAGACATTTAAATAGGACATATTTTAGAGCAGTAATCATTATACTGTGAAACCGTGATATTTTTATCCAAGGTTTTCATACCGTTAGAAACTTATACTGGCCCATTTTGTACACAAGCGACAAGACTTTTGTCAGGGACTGTACATAATTTACATATTTTAATAGATCATTTTTTATATATATATAAAGTCCTGCCTTACATAGATTTTTCTAAATCCCAAATATTATTCTCAGACAAAACCAAAAAAAAAAAAAAAGAAATACTTGACACTTCTATGTAATAATGAGAAACTGAATAACATCATGTCAAAAATTACACAAGATTTTTCATGTCAAAAATCACAAGAACTACAATTTGTGAAGATCGTTTGATGCTTTAATTTTCAAGACAAGACCTTAAGGCTTTATTTTGCTATATTTGTAAACAAACACGCATGCACCTGCACGCTGGAAGGATAAGATCTGCTCCATTGAGTAGTGTAGGGTTTAAAAGAGGTGGAGTGTAGTGGGGGAGGGTTGTATTTACAGACAGCATCTGCTGTATAGGGTGGTGCGAGTCTGGGTGTTTTCTGGTTGGGTAGACTATGTTGATTAGGCGTCATTTTGACCATATCTTCAACATTGAGGGATGCTAAATGTGATCTGGAAACCTGTATATTCATTGATAATTGTGGAGGGATGTATCTCTGTCAATGTCTTGGTCACTGTGGCCCTTGTGTGAATGACTGGGCGTTTATAGACTGATGTGTTCAGACAGTTAGATAAAGAATGCAGATAGAGGGCGCTAGAGACAGACAATGATAAGAGGAAGAGACGCTCACATGGACCTGAGCATGACTTAGGTGATCAGAGGATTGAGAATGAAACAGCATCATGTCTGAACACTTCCTGATTAGGCAATAAAGCAGGGTTGAGAGTAGACATGCAGATATGTATTGTTGCTTTAGTGCTTATAAGGAGAGATGATCATAAAATATGAATACACTTATATTAAAAAGAAAAATCAGCATGCTATTTCTGTTTGCATTGTAATTTGTGGTTTCAGTTCTGGTACATAATTCTTGCTGTGCATGAATATATATTTTATAGTCATAAAAATGCCGCAGCAGGTTAATCTGACATTTGTTAGTCTTTCATGCTGAGAAATCTCTTTAGGTGTTTGCATAATTATATATTCAGAAGTTAATGACCAAACATGTCTTCATAAGCTCATGTTGTTGCTGCTGAAATATAACCCAGAAAACACTAAATAAATATTTTCCAGAAGATTAGATATTAATTAACAATCATTCAGACATATGTACAAAAAGCCTCCTTATTTAAACTACATTCTTGCATGTCCACCATGTTTGTAATTTTAACACTTTTTACCCATGTTTGCAATTATAATCAAATTCTCTGCAATAGATTAGTGTTTTATTTGGAACAATAATAAACTCATACATAACATGGTTTATTGTATAAGTTAGACCTGGGCATTTTACAGCCCCCAGGCCACGCGCTGGACTTCTTTGATCAGCCCGCGTGAAGTAGGTCTGATATTGCAAGTCAACAAAGGGGTACTTTCACTTATAGCGTCTTTTGTGTGCTCAGTTTCATTATTTCAAATGGTGACGCATGGGTTAAGCGCACAAATAGGAAGGGATGCACATGCGGTATGTCACGCTCATGTTTTCACGTTTCTTTTTTAAGATTTTTTTTTAAAGATCTTTAGATTTTTATAATATTATAAATGTTTATTTAAAAAAAATGTTTTGGAAAACAAATGAACTGTATTGGTCTGGCCCACTAAAACCTAAAGTCTAATGTGGCCCCTTGAAAAAATTTTTGCCCATCCCTGGTACAAGTGCACTACATATATTGTGTGTCATTTGGGATGCAACAAATGATTTAGGACATACTAATTCTATTCTAATATTTATAACTTTTAGTATGCAAATTGGAATGCAGCAATTATGTCAATATATGAGTAATTTTAATTCATTTAATGACCTGATTTTTCTTTTGTTTTACTTATTTATTTACTTGTGTGATATTGCTGTATCACTTGCTCTCCTTTATTGTTTTGCCAATTTCGACGGCAAGAGTGTTGCCTATATTTGGTGCTACAGCAGACTGTTGTTCCTTTGATCAACACACGTGTTTTGCTTAGAAATGGAAATGTGTTTTAAAATATCAGGTTAAATTAAAAAAATCTAATTAATGGCCCATTTAAAAGGAGCACAATTGTCTTAATTCTTAAATAAATCAACTATTTGAACAAATCAAATGAATACATAAATAATATCTGACTTATTAAAAAATCACTGCCACCTACATTCAAATAAATTGTATGAGCAAAGCTGTCACTGTGGTGGAGGCTTTTTAAATAGTGAACTTTTGTACATTTTAGGTACTAATATATACCTGTAAGTCATCAATATGGACCCTTAAGTACAAAGAAAAAAAAAAAAAAGCTACATCCTCAGTGACAGCTCACATACCTTTATTTTTGCATTGCTTTTCTTCTTTTATGGAACATAATACACCAGCCTGCTTTCTAAATGTACCAAATAACAAATACTATATTTGTCTTATATATTATATTATATTATATTATATTATATTATATTATATTATATTATATTATATTATATTATATTATATTATATTATATTATATTATATTATATATTAAGTCTTTTAATGCTTTTCTCATTTAACACAATCGTAGCGTTTCAATGTATTTGTGCTTCACTATTACTGTTTTTGATTTCTTTTTGATGAAATAAATGTATTCTGTTTCTGGTGAGTATATGATATATCTTTCAAAATATGGAAATATCCTACTAACCCCATACTTTTAAATAGTAATGTAAATAATTTTACTTTTAAAGGTTTTATTATTTTTTTTAATATGTCTTATTTCATTTTTTATTTTAATATTCTTTACAATTAAGTACAATCTTTAGGTTATTCATTACAATGAATTAAATTGTTTCTCACAATATCGTCAGCTGTTTTTTTTTTTTTTTGTCTCCAAACTGCAGCTGATGCTTTTGTGAAACGGAAGGACGTTTAATCAGGCCATCTCTGTTGTTTTTTATTTGTCTTTTCATTAGTAATCCAAAAGGGGAGACACACCTCCTCATATAAAATGAATCCCAGGCCTGACACAAACATATAACCTCTCTCTCTCTCTCTCTCTCTCTCTCTCTCTCTCTCTCTCCCTCTCTCTCCTCCCCTCCTCCTCAGTCACAGTTAGAGTATTGAGCTCGGGCTCCTCCCTCTTCTGGTCAGCCACTGTTTCTGTCAGATGTAATGTCAGTGATTGATTTGTCACAGCGCTGCCAGCTGAGCCTCAATGTGCACTTTTACAAATGTAGCCATTAAGAAACTCTATCCCAGTCTGTCTATGTGTTCAGTTTCCTGTATTTAGTCGTGCGACACCAAACGCGCCATTAATCCAGCTCCCTTTCTGTTCTGGCAGGAGCAGCACGCTGCACCATAACAAGGTAAGCTGTGTGCTTGTGTGTGTATGTATATATGTGTGTGTGTGTATGTGAATTCCCAGTGAGGACTCTGACAGAAGCGATGAACCGCTCACCATGTGACATGCAGCAGAGCCTGCGGGATTGGCTGAGCCAAGCGATGACCTCAGCAAGCTCTCCCTCCCTCCCTCTCTCTGTCTCTCTCCACTCTGCTTTTTTTCCTGCCCCCTTTTCAGCATCCTTTGGTGATCGTGTAGACCGCAGCCGCAGTGGCCAGCAGCAGCAGCATCCATGGCCTAAACACGGAGCCCTAAAACATCTGACGGCCCGTCGTACGAGGGACACGGGGACTTTAAACCCGAGGGTTTTGGAGGCCGGAAGACTGTTTTTGTTTGGTTTCGTTTTTTTAACATCTCTCCATCTGGTAACCAGGGGCTTCTCTCCTCCCCTCCTCCCATTTCAGGCTCCTTGGAGATAGAGGAATGCAAATCTGCAATCATGATGGAAGGTGAGGGCTTGGTCTATTTATATCTCTTCTCATTGCGTGTACAGCCTTGGTTTTAAATGCCATAAGCTGTCCGGCTATTTTGGGTGGCTTGACATTCCGGTTACTCAGTGTAAAGCTGAAGGTGCTGGACAGCTTAAACATCACCACACACTCATATGTACACACACATGCATATGCACTCTAATGTACAATAGCAGGCGTATTTAATGTTTTTCTTTTCTTTGTGCTTTCGTCTCACCCCCCTTTAGATAGCTTGTCTTTGTAAAGGATTATTTGGATTTTGCAGTTACGGCTTATGTGCCCAGCTGGCCGCCTCAGAATTCTCTTTGTATATGGAGTTCAACACACACACATACACACACACACTCATACGTACACATCATACTGCACTCATTTGAGTTGTGTGTCTGCTCAAGGCCGTTTCTTTAAAGGGAGGTGTTCATGTGTGTAATTCGGTGTGCGCATGTGAGCGCTGTTGTCAGCTGTGTTTTTGGAGGGATGAACAGGATGGCTCGTTTCACATGTGTGACGGAGGTTTTTATGTAACGAGAACATATCATTTATTTATAACACTGGATCAGATAAACTAAGTATCATGTCACCGGCTTCTAAACACCGTTGTCTGTCCTTTTGCATGAGGGCTGGTGTATGGTCACGCTGGATCAAATCTAATGGTTTAAACCTTATAAATAAATGAAGACTTAATCATAATTTGTTGGTAGAATTTCCTCTAATGTGAGTAAACTATCACATATTCTTAATGACATCCGATTATGTGGGTCATTCACTCTCTTGTATATGGATTACAAACATGTGTTATGCAATTTTTTTGAGAAACGTCAGAACAAACCATATGCTGCTTCTTGATACAGTACACCAGCTTATTATTGTGGTCTTGTATATATGTAAAGAGATTAAGGATTACATATATTAGGTTTTTTTATTGCACAATAATTATAGGAAAATGCAGTATCATGCAAGTTTTATCTCAAGATAATTGTTGCTGTGAAACTCTAGTGATTGCAATTTCTGAGAGGTTCTTGATATTCAATAACTCACATCATAAAACAATGACAGAACATTATCCATTAGTTTATTGTCTAAATTATGTGAAATTATATTTAATCATGAAGAAATCATTTTATTAAGTAAAAGTATTTAGTCCAGAAATTTTCATGAAATCTATGATTTATTTTGAGGTGTCTAAAACAATTGTGCTTGATATAGTGATAATCAGTCATCATTAATCTTAAAATTTATATATATATATATATATATATATATATATATATATATATATATATATATATATATATATATATATATATATATATATATATATATTAGAGTTTAATTTTATCAGATGTATAAAACAACCTTGAATAAAGATCATTTGAAGGGATATTTCAGCCAAAGAAGACAATTGTTATTACCTTATTTAGGCCATTTAAGATACTGGAGACATATTTTTGCTTATAAATAATTTATTCTTGTGCTCAAAGCTTTTGTAATTACTTCGAGTGTCACAGAATTATTCAGAGACAATTCTAATATGCTGGATTAATGCCCAAGAAACACTTAAAAAAAACATTTTTAGCAATAAACTGTTTAACTGCACTCACAAGTGAATCTTAAGTTATTTTGGGTGATATATAGGTAAATATTCTCAATAAACAGACAACAGAAAATGTACAAACATACTTTAGCAGCTCATTATGCAGGCCTTCTCAGGTGTGAATCACTGCAGTAGTAATGATAATTCATGCCCCCTCGCATATGAGCCATGGAGCTTTTCAGTGTCTTAGAAAATTTAAATCAATATATTGTTTTCTGTAAGCAAGTAAACAAGATGGTTTTCAAATAATTTTGAAGCAAAAACTCTACGCTACAATATGTAGTTCTTAAATGACTTGAATTATTGTGGTCTTGTATATATGTAAAGAGATTTAGGATTACATGTATATTTTTATTGTACAGTAATTTATAGCAAAATACAGCATTATGCAAGATTTATCTGCATTTTGGGGATCTCAAAAAGTAAATCATAATAGTAAACTCACTAAAACTTAGGAATTATTATAAAACAACCAATATTAAAAGTATTAACTCTAGAATTAAAACAACTTTGCAGCAAAGATTGAATTAGGTCTTTTAATACATTAAATATTACAGCAAATTACTGTATTGAAGAGTTTACCTAAAATGAGCATATAATGTCTCACAAGGATTGTCAAATCAGTACAATCACTAATATTGTGAGAACTTATTTACTTATAGAACTTATTACTTATTTTTGTTTAAATAAAACTTGATATGAATAATATAATATTAATTATTATATATTATATATATATATATATATATATATATATATATATATATATATATATATATATATATATATATATATATACATATAAATTATAAATATCATTATATAATATATTAAGAGAAAAAAATCTAACATAAAAAGAGAAGCAAACTAAAATTAAAATATCTTGCGATTAAATTACTAAAAGTTAATTGCCAGATGATGTTTCTGTCTGCAAGCGTTAGATTTAGGGTAAGTAGATTTTAATTTGCTCAGTATAAAAACCATACAAGTCAAGACGAAAAACCAAAGGTGTGTGAGTGACAGATCGCAGGCCTTTCAGTGTTAGGTAACCCAGTAGCAAAAAGTGACAGCGACAATTACTGTAGCCTCAAATAGATGTGACATACAGTACAGGTGAATCTCTTAGTGTGGCTAGCACAGGCTTAGCAGGGTTAGCCATGCGTGGATTACCCGAAGGTGTAAAATAGCAAGGTAATCCACTTCAACCCAGTGTTTTTAAAATTATGCTTTGCTTTAGCTGGTATCCGCCATCATCACGTCTGGTTGCCATTTTGTCTTAGATAAACTGCAAAAACCTTTTATTGGTATAGTATGCATAAATGTAAGAATGAGAGTAGGATGTTCTTCCCTGAGGATGAGAAAGTTGAAAAGGTCAACTGCTACATTGCCGTAAAATTGGTTATTTCTTTTCCCTCATTCACTGTGCAACATGTAGGATATTTTGTAAGAATTATTGACCCTCTAATAGGTTCCTCATGCAAAAGTCTACATTTTTGCTCCCATGCTGTTTCTGATTTCTCATCTCTTCCCTTACAGTACTTCTCAAACCATCTTATGAATCATTAAAAATTAACATCTGAGCCCCACAAAATTAATTTATGATTCTTGAGCATTAGCAATGCTTCTAACCTCATGAATGAATTTTTTTATTTAATATATTTTCACAGTAGATCTACTTTATTTTAGCTTTTTGTGCTCGCTCGATGGCACACTGGGCAGTCTAAATGTGCACACATGCTCTGCATATAGTAACCACATCTTCGACCATTAAATTCTTCTGCTCGTTATAGGAATGGTTCCTTAATAATCACCATCCATCTAGAAGCAAAAACAACAATTAGCTTGTGCCGTTAGGCATTATATGAGCTCTGTGCTCAGCTGACATCAATTGTTAGTGACCCTGGCAATGTCTGGGTGGGGTTAGACTGAGCTTTTAAATAGACAGCCTGTCTATAGACTGCTTTAAATAGTGCCAGTGGTAGTGACAGTATTTCCTGTATTGCAGAGGTTTAGCTCCACCTCAATCCCAAGTCAGGAACACGAGAAAGGATTTTCACAGAATTTCTCCATGAAGATAAATCTAACCTTGAAGAATGATAAATAAATAGATCGGGATGAGCATTCAACTTGGGGAAAGAAGAACATAATATTATTAATAGTACAATTTTATAGTAAATGCATTGTATATTTGCTCTTTGGTTTACAATAATGCCAAATATACAGTTGAAACCAGAAGTACACCGTATAAGAAGGCATATAACCCTTTTTTTTTTTTAAATGTCGAGCAGAAGTCAGCATTTCCATAAAATGTCCTGTCAAGCAAGATGTTTCTGGAGGCAATCTCAACGGCTGCTTTACTTTTAGCTTTTTACCCTACAAATCTGACTCAATTACACCAGTTTTGTCAGGAGGAATTGACCAAAATCCAAGCAAACTATTGTGAGAAAATGATAGCCAAAATGTTTGACCCAAGTTAAACAGTTTTAAGACAAAGCTAAAAAAATACTATGGAAATGCATGCACTTTTGACTGTCTAGAAATTAATATCAAATTCTCATCCCAGAAAATGATCTCATTATTCTGGCATTTAGCAAGTGTAAATCATTTTGGTAATCCTAACGAACCTAAAATAGTAAATAGTTTTTAGAGTGTATGTAAACTTCTAGTTTCAACTGTATTAGTGCTAATGGTTTCAAAATTGTAGTTAAGGCGATGGATGCATCATAGGTGAAATGGTGAAATAGTTTCCTTCAGTCTGTTAGAGCATTGACTTGGGAGTTTTGTCTTTGTGCCATGTGGGAGTCGTTAAAAGAATAATTCCATTATGTCCTCTTGCTCTACTTTTAATGAATTTATTAAATTGAGTAAAGACTAGCTTGAGTGCTTATTTGTTACTTTGTGTAGGCGGCTTATAGAATTATGCAGTGAGTGATAACGGAAATGTACAAACACACTCCTTACTTAGACTTGGTTATTATTTTGTTTTTGAGAAATAAAGAAAACTCAGACCACAATAAACACATGATATTTGAAGCTTTACATTGGTATGGAGTTTGCATGTTCTCCTCATGTTTGCGAGGGTTTCCTCTGGGTGATCCTGTTTCCCCCACGGGCCATAGACATGTGGTAAGTGAATTTAATGAACTAAATTGGCCGTAGTGTATGTGTGTGCATGTAAGAGTGTAAGTGTGTTTCCCAGTACTGGGTTGCAGCTGGAAGGGCATCCGCTGTGTAAAACATATGCTGGATAAGTTGGCGGTTCAGTCCACTGTGGCACCCCTGATGAATAAAGGGACTAAGCCAAAGGGAAATGAATAATATAATATAATATAATATAATATAATATAATATAATATAATATAATATAATATAATATAATATAATATAATATAATATAATATAATATAATATAATCAGGCTCAAAGATAGAGTGAGTAATATTGACAAATTTAGAAATGATATATTTTAAAGACTAATACAGCTTAAGAGGAAGTGGACACAAACATGTACTGTGCTGTGCTGTACTGTACTGTGGCAAGACAGAGGTCGGCTCTGGTTGTTTTGGCAGTAACTGGAGTTGAGCTGAAGCAGTATTTCCCAGCAAGCTAAAGCAAACAGTGGCTTGGCATCTGACTGAAGTGGAAGAAGATTTATTTTCACTGTCACATAATGTCAGGAGCATCCCAGTTTTATCAGAGTATTCTATAATACTGTACATAAGTTTCAGAAGCAGGAAGTTGCCCGGAATGTTGCTTCTAGAGTTACATTTTGTCATATTGTCATAGTCATATCTGTTCAGGATAAACAATAAACATAACAAAATGTATATTATATATATATATATATATATATATATATATATATATATATATATATATATATATATATATATATATTCAGTATATTACCTTGCACTAAAATACACAACAATATACACAATCATTAGCATGGCATAGTCTACATTGACAATTAACCACGTTTTTTAATGTACTGAATGAATTTTAAATATTTAAGGTTTTGCATGTGTGTATTTTTTGTGTGTGTGTCTGTCTGCTCATCAAAAGAGGCTTTGAGTTCACTGTGATAACACTCTCCCCGCCCCCTACTACAAAAACACTCCACACTTTGAAGAATGAGAACCTTTGTTGAATGGCAACAATAGATTGGTCAAAGAACTAAGATGAACTTGGCAAAATGAACCTGCAATCTTTGTATGAATGAATATATGAGTTTTTATGATTATTTGTGTATACATTTGAAATGCAGGTTTTATCAGAAATATAATGAGTGTATAGTCTAGTAATGCAGTTTTTGAATGGTGCAATGATATATATGTGGTCAGCAGAGTTGTGTACTTTGATTAGACAGACAAAATGATTTTACAAATGGAATAGCAAGTTTAATGGTTTCAGGCCTGGACTATAGATTTTGTTGTACTGTGTTGTATCAGAAAATGGGCTGTAATGGACTGTTTACATGATAATGATTTTACAACAGTTCTGTTTGTTCATTTACATGACTAAAAAGACCCAATCCCAATTCTACCCCTTAGCCCTTCCACTTGCTCCTTTCCCTCGTTTTGCGCATCATGTGAAGGTGTAAAAGTGTCCCAATTCTCTTTAACGTGAAGGTATAAGGCTAAGGGGAAGGGCTAGATAGCCCTTGAAACAGAGATTTTTCAGGACCACACTTAAAACCAAGGAGTATGAACATTTCCCAGAATTCACAATCTACAACGGCAACATGGCTGCACACAGAAGTCAGGAGATACACAAATTAGTATTTTTTTTGTCATCATTACGAATTTTTAAAACAAACAAGCATATGTTTTTATATACGAGCTTGCAATTATTTGATGATGTGTGCAGGTGTTGTAGTGCTGTCCCATTTTTAGGGGTAAAATTTGAAGGGGTAGGACTGAGAATTAAAAACTGGTTTCTAAGTTGAAGTTTTTGAAAATGCTGCATTTGTCTTGTCTGTTTGAAGACCTAAAAACAAAAGTCTTTGAATTTGACGTGTGCATAATATGGGTTTAGGGGAGATTAAAGGAAAGAACAAACAAATATATACCACAATGGTGGTGTATGATTTTGTGTTTTTGCTCACGTGTTTCCTAATACTTTATTGGCAAAGTGTGGATTTACTTCAGATTACAATGGTTGTCACTTCCATTCAATCCACTTCAATGTTGTCACTTCCAAATACTGGCCTGGCATACATAATACAGAGCTTTAAGGGAATACAAGGGAAATTAATTTTCAATATTTTGCCTACATTGTCACCTTAATGTAGCCTAAGAAGTGATGTAATAGAGTATACTCTTTAAAACAGTACTTTAAAAATACTTTCAACAATGTTTTTTTTTGTTTTAGTACAGAGTTTGTCACATTTTAAGTTTGGCCCTACAGCGGGTCACACACCGGATGCGGAACGGCACGCACATGACAGTTGGAAGTATCGTACACCAGACACGCGCATTTGAATGCTATTTAATATGAAACTATTCAGATGGCGCTCTGTGATTCGGCAGAAATATGAACCTGAGTCCTGAGTCCTGTGTCCTGAGTCATAGCTGGGTGCCATAGACAGCCGCCGACTTGCAACACAGATGTATGTACCCTGATAGCATCCTAAGTTTAGAATTCTAAAATGCGCTACGTGGCGCGACGCAGCGCATTGCCGAGCCTTTTAAGGGTTGTGTTTGTTTGATTGTTTTTCCATACTTCCATCCAATCTGTCTAAATATATTGACAAATAAATTTGAAACATAAAATTTGAAACTAAATAAATAAATCAATAAATGTATTAATTTATTTCATGCATTTATGCAGTGGATGCCCTTCCAGCCACAACCCAGTACTCCTTTACAATCTCACATTCACATACGCACTCATACACTAAGGCCAATTTAGTTTATTTAACTTGCCTATAGCTTTGGGCTGTGGGGGAAATGAGAGCGCCTGGATGAAACCCACGCCAACACGAGGAGAACATGCCAACTCCACACAGTAATGCCAACTGGCCCAGCTGGCATCCAAACCAGTGACTTTCTTGCTGTGAGACGCAACGTTGCTAACCACTAAACCATCGTGCCATCCCTCAATAAATTTAAATATGAATAATGTAATAATTTTAAGTTCAAAAGCTAACACATAGGTGAATGACTTGACATTCTTTCCATATTGTTAGCCTGTTTATAACATCTTTTTAATTAGAAAAAACAACAACCATTTGCACAAAACCTTTTAAGTTTTGAAAACCCTTATTGATAATCGCTTATAATTATTTTTATTGTTATGGGTTTCTTTTTTAGTTTTGTGCAGAATTGACATTCAGTATTTGGTAGGGTTTTGTAGTATTGCTTGATTGCCTTACTTGAAAACAAGTCATCGTGGTTATTAGCATTACTGTGATACAGAATGGGTTTTGATCATTTCAAGTTTAAATTAAATCCTATTTGTAAAATTACTCTAAATCCCTTCTGAGCGATGGCTAACTTTAGCTCTTTATTTCCATCCTGTTTGATTCCATGCTCTTAGGTATCCTGTCTGTTTTCCTACCGTTGTGTAAATATTAAGGTTATAATTAAAAAAAGTGTAGGTGCCTGAGCTTGACCAGAGCAAATATATCAAAGTCTGGAATATGCTTTTGAGGTTACTGTATATGAAGGAGATTATGCAGGTTATATACAATTCAATCAATGACAGCAGTTCACAATATTAACCACGTCTCATTATTGTGGAATATTATTAATGACAGTTTTAACAGTTGACTCATTGTAAGCCTGTCTTCATAAAGGTGTGTGTCGGTGTGTGTGGGTGTTTTGCCTGCGTTGTTCCGGAGGCGTCAGATTAGACCTGTTTGCCTGATATGAACCTGGATTTACTCATCCTGTTTCCTCATTTGCCCCCAAAAGCAACGCAGGGTGAACAATTGAAATACAGTATGTGCAGTTCAGACTGGAAATATGGTGGCAGGAGAATAGTGCTGGAGTGGTGATAAAAGTTAAAGGGCACCTAGGTTACCCCTTTTTTCAGATTTATTATGAATCTGTTTTGTCTCCAGAATGTGTCTATAAAGTTTCAGCTCAAAACACCCATCAGATTTTTTATTATACCTTTTAGAAGATTCTATTTTATACATTTTTGCGTCGCGTGGCGGTTTTGCTGTACTGTGCCTTTAAGGCTAGTCCTCCCCGCCCACCGTTTCTACGTGCCTTTCTGCGTGCCTTAATCTCCTTCCTTGGCTGCATCAGACAACAGACAGACTTAAAGGAAGCAGATCTCACTTATCGTTTATGAGAAATACTACAGTAAGAACTTTAACAATGATTATTTGATGCATTAGTTGTGTTAAGTTGCAACGATGAGTCAGCATAATGTTTTTACAAAGTTCACGCACACACACACAGATACATACACACATACACAGTGCGGACACGACACGCACATACACACAGACAAAGCCCGTGTTTAGCTTTGCACTGTTTTTGCACGCAAATGTGACAGGATACAGGTTAATCTCCACTGCTGTATGACTATCTGTTATGTTGATGTACAAAATAAAGCTGATTTAATGTCCACAAACCGGGATTGAAGCGTCTTCTTTTATAATTGTTCTGACACGCGGCTGTGCTGATGAAGTGAATCTGAAGTAAATCGCTGTAATTCATTACACACATGCTCTGTTTTAAAACATTTGAAACTTGTAAAACTCACTCTTCTTGATCACGTTTTATGATGATTGATGATCCTAGCAAACTGGACAGACATTTTATTCCCGGTTGCTTTGCGCTCATCTTCTCTTGTTTGTGATTATACATGTGACTACCAGAACATGTTAATACGCAGATGTCAATTAATTCGGTGGGGAGGGGGACCGCACTCCTACGTCAAGTTGCGTTCGGTCTGAAAACCGCTCCAATTGATTCACTGTTTTTATGTTGTTAAATTGGTAAAAAAAAAATTAGTTGTGTTTATATCACCCCAATATGACCGCCTATACACTAAACCTACACAAATGTCTGTCCAAACAGCTTGAAAAGTAGATTTTTCACCATAGGTGCCCTTTAAAATGGAAATGACTGATGCAGTACATACAAAGAGACTGACAGGTACATTGGTGAATGTGTTTTCACATAATCATTATGCCACATAAATGATCATGTTCAAATGTGCAGTACAATTTGATGGTTCATGTGGTGTTTAAGCTAGTTTGAGTGTTTAAATGCACCACCCTTTAAACGTTTGTGGTTTGTAAGGATTTATTAATGCTTTGAAAGAAGGCGGCAATGCATTTACATGAATTTACAAAAATATTATTAACAATAACATTTTCTTTTCAGCGTAAAATTAGTTTTAATATACTTTACTTTGATGGATAAAGAGTTCAAAAGATGTTCTAATGGAAATAACAAAATATCACACATATATTTTGTTGTTACTTTTCAGTTTACTTCATGCTAGCTAATTGAATGCATTTTTTTTAAAGTATTCCTTGCCTCAATGTGTGTGTATCTGTGAAAATGTTGTCTATATTAATTTTCTTATATACAACCATTTTTGTTTTTATTTTGTAATTTGGCTTTTATTTTTTAAAGTACAGTGAAAGTGTGGAAATTGATGGGGAAGGCACGCAGGAAAATACTTCACAAAATCATTTCCTGTTCACAGTTATTGGAGTGGATTATCTCTTCATTTCCGTCCTATTTTCTGCTGATTTGCACATTGAAAAGATTACAGATGAGGTTTTCAATTTGCATTTTGTGGAACTACTGAAAGTTTAAGTTAATTGCAGGCCATTCAGAACTTCTAATTAAAAACAAAAATATCAGAAATAAACCATATTATTGAAGTCACATCTTCTATTTAAATATGTTTCAGTGAATGACTTTAATGGCGTCACGGAGGCGTAGTGGGTAGCACGATCGTATCACAGCAAGAAGGTCGCTGGTTTGAGCCCCAGCTGGGTCCATTGGCATTTCTGTGTTGAGTTTTCATGTTCTCCCCATGTTGGCGTGGGTTTCCTCTGGGTGTTCCGGTTTCCCCTACTGTCCAAAGACATGTGGTATAGGTGAATTGAATAAGCTTAAATGACCATAGTATATGTGTGTGAAAGAGTGTGTATATGTGTTTCCCAGTGTTGGGTTGTGTCTGGAAGGGAATACGCTGCGTAAAACATATGCTGGATAAGTTGGCGGTTCATTCCGCTGTGGCATCCCCGAATTAATAAAGGGACTAAGCCGAAAAGAATATGAATGAATAAATAAATTTAATGGCGTCTCGGTGGCGCAGTGGGTAGCATGATCGTATCACAGCAAGGTCTGCTGGGTCAGTTGGCATTTCTGTGTGGAGTTAGCATGTTCTCCCCATGTTGGTGTGGGTTTTCTCCGGGTGCTTTGGTTTCCCCTACAGTCCAAAGACATGAGGTGAATTGAATAAGCTTAATTGGCTGTAGTGTATGTGTGTAAAACAGTGTGTATGTATGTTTCCCAGTGTTGGGTTTTGGCTGGAAGGGCATCTGCTGCGTAAAACATATGCTGGATAAGTTGGCGGTTCATTCTGCTGTGGTGACCCCTGATTAATAAAGGGACTAAGCCGAAATGAAAATGAATGAATGAATGAGTGAATGAATGAATGAATGAATGACTTTAAAGGGACGATTCACCACAAATTGAAAATTCCATCATCATTTAATCATCCTGGAAACCTGTATCCATTGACATCCTACTATGGAAGCCAATGGTTACTGGCTTTCAGATTTCTTACAAATATATTCATCTGTGTTCAGCAAATAGTTAGATTCTGTTTTCATCTCCAAATGTTGCTCATTTAAAAATGTTTAGTTTTAAACACTGATACACAGCAATTGTTTTATATTGAAGACCTTAAACAGGCTGTTAATACATAAAGTGATCCGCTGCCTCAACATAAAGTACCTGAAATACTTTCAAGCATCTTAAAATCCAACATTACTTCATGTCCAATGAATATATGCAAAAGGAAGACATAAACAAAGACAGGCAGGATGACAGTATGGTTTCAAATGATTTATTTTAACTATTGATTTACTTTCATTACCTATTGATTACCCATTTTTACATGTTTATTTATACAACCGTTTCCCCTTTCAAACAGTCAAACTGTGTGTGTAAACAAGCATCCAGCCATATCAAGCTACATTTTATACCTCCATTTAGTTTGATTATCCAGCACAAACTAGAACGCTCAGTTAGTTCACACAAAAAAATGGTGCTCGACATAACACCTCTGTATGTGAATAAAGTCCAGCTATGATCCTATGAAATGACTTCTTGTTTTAAAACAAAGGGTACTTGAATATGTATATTTCAGTATATGACCCCAAAAAGCCCTGTTATGCAAACAGAAGTCCTGCCTTAAAGGGAAAAAAATGTATTGTCCTGCCACTGTGCTCTTTGTTGGCTGATGATTGAAAGCTTTTAGTTCTATTGCAGGAAGGACAGATTAAGTACCTACTGGATGGACCTTAGCTCTGATATAACAGGAAAGAGCATCTGTCATCAAGACGCATGTATGACGCATTAGATATAAGGGACACTTGGTGTCTGTTCATTTGTGCTTATTGCATGGCCTACTTCTGAGCATGTTATTTAATCATATATGTTGAGATCTAAACAGTTTGTAAGTTCTAATGGTTTCCACTGCAAATATCATTAAAAAACATTACAAACTATCAAATTCTAACCAACAAAACCAGTACATTTTAATGGTTTCTAGTGCATCTTGAACAAATTCCATTAGGATTTCTTGGTTTTAACATGCCACCAATAGAAAGCTATACGCTAGAACCCTTACAAATTCTGTTTCTTTTGTTTTATTCAGCAGGGATGTATTTACTGCATGGCTGTACAGTAGGTGCCTGTGTGTGTGTGTTGGGTTTTGGTGTGTTGAGGCCTGTGTGAGAGATGACTCATCTCACGAATGGCGGATATGTGGCTGATCTGTTCAGAGCTGACTGGCTGCATTAGCATTAGCATTAGCAGCTACTGGTTACTGTGAACACAAGCTGCTGTCAAACCACACAGTCACAAAAAGATGATAGTGTGTATTACTGAATAGGGCTTTAATAATGTTGATAATACTTGGCATTTTCCAAAGTAGTCTGTAAAATAGGGTCTTAATTAATCTTTTTCAGAAAATGATTTGCGAAAAGAGATGCTTAACCTTCTATTGTTGATCGTCTATACTCAGAAGGTCAAATAAAATATTATGCAAGTTGCTTTATTTTCTTTTCATACTGTGAGGTTTGCAGTATTTGAAACCCAGTTTTTGAAATATTGGTTTAAAAATCAGGGTTGGATTGATATTAATGAGGGCTTGTGATTAAAAATGTCACTAAATGAGCAATAATGTCTCACAATGTAATAATAAATAGAGTTGTGAATGGAGTGAGTTTTAAAAATGAATAAAAATGTATGTATGTAAATGGTTTAGATCTGTACATCATGTTTCTTTAAGGGTGCTTTATTGATTCTGTTGAGCTTATGGATGCACTGAATCTCAGTCAGAGGTGTTTACATGAATCAATGATAAAAATGCTGGAGCTTTGTTGTGTGTATTTGTGCTTACAACATGATGCATCTCAAATAATAATAAACATGATGCAACTAAGATGCTGTGCCCCCCCCCCCCCCCAATATATCACACATTTATGCATTATTTGAATCTTATTTCAATCTGCCTTATTTTTTATTAAGCTTTTTAAAAACTTGTTGTACACTACAATCAATTTCAAAAACAAATAGATAAATAAATAAATAATAAATAAATAACATTTAAAAAATTAAATAAAAAAAACTAACAAACAAAAAAATAACAAAAAATTAAACAATTTATGATCCTGATTTTTCAATACTGTTATAGAATAATTATTGTATATTACCATCACATGTTGAGCAAACATGAAAATGTGTGACATCAAAACAGATTTAAAAAAATAAAGATTCTAAAGTATCTATAATTAAAAGTAAATAAATAATGGAATTAAATAAAACTCCAGGCATTATTAATAAAAATTACTTTCCCAGGAATCTGAGAAGAATTTGAAGAATAATCTGAAACTTGAATCTTGTTAGAAATTCTATCATTATTCACATTCATTATTTTTTCACCAACTGATTTAAAATCATGTAATAATTCAAAGGCTTTGCTACAATGGCTTGAATACTAATTAACAGATTGCTGCAAGTCATGCACTGTAGTATGAGTTGAAATTGTTTAAATGCAGTTCAGAAGGTTGAGAAGTGGGACAGACCCTAGATCACTGTTTTAAGGAATATCGAACATACAGTATTACTTTTCAGTAAAGGTTAAATAATAGTATCAAAACATTTTTTTTCAGATAATGCTGCCACTTAATTTGAAGTCATCTTTCTATGTGGAAGCTGTTTAGTGTGTGACTGGGCCTCAGATGAGTTAAAAACTGACAGTGGCTATGTCCCTGTCCCATAGATGAGTCATCCTGATTGGGTTTCATTACCTCTCTGCTTTAGACAATAGAGCCTCCATTGATTTTTATCGTCAGCAGAGCTCATCAGGAAACAGAACAGGGCAGGAGAACGAATCAGCAGAATCTAAGCACAAGAGTTTGTGTCTTGAAATGTCTGTTGATTTTTTTTGTGTTTCTCAGAAAACTAAAAGTGTGTGGGAAGCAAAACAGAATGTTCTGGTGTTGATGAGTGCTACTAAATGTATGGAATACATTTACAATGTGTAGGATATGTTAAAATAGTAGTGAAGTTTGCAACACTAAACAGGCATTTTGCTTTTTCACCGTATTCCAGTTGTATTGCGGTTGCTTTTGCTGCATGTGTAACTTTCTCTTTTATTTAGCTGGGTAGCTCATAACCTCTATTTTGTTGACTGTCTTATTTTTACTTTTATTTTATTTTTTTAAAAGGAAAACATACAATTCATAAGGTTGGCTTAATCTAATGCTGCAATGTTTGAGTAAAACATACAGACCACATACACTTTAAACAGGGTATTGCAAATTAAACTCCACCTGAATTATTAGAAATTACTCAAGAAACATTGTTACTTTTATATAATTTAGTTAAATGGATTTTACAGTACCATGTAACTTAAGAAATGTTGAGTGCCAAAACTTGCGAAATAAAAGTAAAATTGACAAATTGGGGTGTTAACTCTGCACAGTTTATAAACAATCCTACTTAAACACACTTGATCAAACTGAGTCCTTCAGGCTTGTGTGAAACCTACAGGTTAAGCACTGTTGGAACATAGCTGTGAACAGTTGCAGCCCTACAGGAACTGAGTTTGACACCCCTGGTCTAGGACATCAGTAAATCTAGCAAAAGTATTTTGTTGTTGATGTTTGCTTGGCTAAATTGAACTTGGATTTGAATTGAACTAAGATTTGGAATTGAAGATAAAAGAAGTTTGACAGCTGTCACTTCTAAGTGAACTATTGTATGGCTCTGTGTTGATACTGCATCCGAAAGCAAGTGAAGAATACCCCATTCAATTATACGTTTTTACTCCAAACTCATCTCCTAACTTCAGTCGAGTGTTTGAAATTAATAATTCTGTGAGATTATTCCATAGTCATGTGATTATTAGTCACAATAGTTGTTTCTCAATGTGTTCTTAAGTGATTTTGCATCCTTGTGTTTTTGTATTCTTCTATAACAACCACCAAATTTCAGTTCCAATACTTAAGATGCAAGAACAGAAGATGCATGAAAGAACCAACATAAGCTCATTCTGAAAATGTAGCCCTATATATTCATTTCTGGAGATTATGTTGCTATTTTTTAATTGAACGCTACAGGGTGGTATGGCGCTGTTCCTTTTCACGCTTAACAGCTGACAGTTTACCTCTGTATGGACGGCTTTCCGGCTGTTATCAGTTTGTCCAGTTAGCTCGTCATGTACGTACGTGGACTTGAGATGCAGAGAGGAGATGACCACGACGATGAGGTTCGAGTCCAGAGAAGAACAGTGGGTAAGACAAAAACAGAAGACAAAAAATAAGTAAATAACAGGGTGGAATATTATAAAACATGGTAAAAATCAGATGAGGGCTTTTCTTTTTCTTGATTGCTTTTTACATTTGTCGGTTGGGTTTAGGGAAGGGGCAGGGTGGATCGGTCGATCAGTCAGTCAGTCATTCAGTCAGTCAAACAGTCAGTCAACAGCGACCTCTGGTGGATTTACGAGAGAAGAGCAGGCACGAATGGCACTCGCGAGAAAAATTTGAGATCTCAAAAAGCATACACAGCGGCCTCTCATGGATTTGCAAAAACAAAAACTGCAAAAAAAAAGTAGCTCCTGGGATGTATTTGACGGTCTCCAGAAATGTATAAAGGGGTACATTTTCAGAATGAGCCTGGGTTGGAAAGAACTCAGATGTGTTTTTGATTTTCAGGATGCATCAACTGCAGACTTGAGTGCAGAACTTGCTCTCGAAGTCTCAGAAGTTATTGCAGCTAAATAACAGGAGATTTTATATATCTGTTTATTATTATAGTTCAGAGATATAACTTGTTTACCTCAGAAGTTTATCTAAATGAGACAGTGAAAGTAAACATTCACATGAAAATTTGATTAAAGGGAGTTTAACTGCTGAAATTTGTATTGAAATCTGTTTTATTTGTATTGTGTAAAGTATATTAGGCTTTTGTGAATTTAATATATATTGAAAGGGGGGGAAAAACTATAAATCCTTGTATGAATTTTTCATGTTTAAATTATTTTCCTTTAAAATGTGATCATGTGCCATTAGTAAGATTACAGAATCTCATTTATCACAGAATGCGTTCTGTGGTCTCATGTAGGGCTGTGCAATTTGAGTAAAGTATCTAATTACGATTTTGTTCAGTGTTTGTGAATATCAAACCAAAAATATTCAAATATTACCTACATGCTGTTTTACTTTCATATTAATTCACCAATTCCTGTTTGTTTGTTTTATTGTGGGCTTTCCGGATAGTTAGGTTGTGCAATTCTGACTGGGCAGAACAAAAGTTTGCTCACTCAATTGGCTAGTAAGACTGTCACACAGATGGCAGTCACACATTTACTCTGGGTGGGGAAAATTATATAATACATATATATTTCATGTCGCAGCCTCTTGCAATTAGCTAATCGCAACGTTTCAAATTGTAATTCGATTTCGATTAATCATACAACCCTAGTCTCATGGTCTTCTGTGTTTGTTTTTCCAAAGTAACTTAGCTAGACTGCCATGAGAACCACTGTTCTTCATGAGGACACAAGTCCGTTTTCTGCATTCTTGCAATTGACAAACAATCATTGAATCAATAAAAGCAGTTTAAAGCTCTGTTTGGAAATCAAATCAGGTGTCTTTACAACATATTTGTATCTTCTGTGTGAGAGTGATGAGGTTTTCTATAAATCATAGAGACATGTTTACCTGGCAAGATGTGCATTAGAATTGCAGCTTTTGATGAATCGTGATCTATTGTGGTCTAATCGTGATTAATCATGCAGCACTTGATTTTTCTAGCTTTAAGCTTATAGGTTTTGTGTCCATGTATGCACTTCTACAGACCTAATGGCAAGAATGCCCAGAACTGACATTAACTTTACTTTTATGCTGAAGAAACAAAAAGCATCAGCTGGTAAAGCCTGAAGGCTAAATCAGCCCTTTGAGTAACCCCACTGCTGCTCTCTCCTGTCTTTCTCTGTATTGTAAAATGTGTGCACATCTCGCTGTATACTTTATCTTCTCTTGCTGATTGATTGGATTAATTCTTACATTTTCATGACCAGTTTTGTTTTCTTTTAATATATCATTCATTTCTGAGTAGAAGTGGAGGAGACATAATAGTAATCCTACTCGTTCATGGCAGTAACAGTAACAAGACATTTTCAGTATGCTGCTGTTGTTGTTGTTATTTTGAAGATGTTTAGAGATGATAATTGTCTGTTGGAAAAAATTGCCCGCATTATCTACTGTGTGGGTGGTGGAGGAAAAATGCAATCTGTGTCCACATGGACCAAACCCCTCACAAACATAGTTGCTACCGCTCTTAAATCCAGATGAAGGGAACTCCCATGTGCAAAGTCAAGATTAAAGATAGAGGTTAATGTAAGAAACCCACAGACACTCCTTAAAAACCGCTTCCATGGAGAAAATCATGAGTGAGAGAGAGAACAGTATTCACAGGCAGAAAAGTGTTGGAGAATGTGTTTTCATTTTTCTTGCTTGAATAAGGGGAAAATTACCATAAAAATCTAGTTCTGATTCACAGCAGAAAACTGTTGGATAATGTTTTCTTCTTTTTTTCTTGCTGAGATAGGTGGAAAATAACACAAAAAATTGGTTTCGATGTTATTGCATGTTAAAGATATTTAAAAGTGATACGGTTATACTGTTAGTACTACAAACAAGTTGGATATAAAATTTCAGCACAAAAATGCTTCTTATTTATCCTTTTGAATTTGGTTTGTACATGTATGTTTTTTGCTCTTGTACTTTTAAAAACCTAATTCTGTCCTTTAACAGAATGTCTGACTTCTCTGTACATTTGTAGTATTTCTTTAATCATTTAGACCATTTGGATCTCCTTCTTTTCTTGAAATTAAGCTTGTGTTTAGAACTGGTACAATCCTTTCAACAAACGGTGCATAAAATCATATAATGTATATTTATATAGCGCATTTCTCATGTATGGCCATACACCCAAAGCGCTTCACAATAATGAGGGGGTCTATCCACACCTCCACCAGTGTGGAGCATCCACTTGGTTGATGAGACGGCAGCCACCGGGCAACGGTGCCAGAAACGCTCACCACACACAAGCTATAGGCGGAGTGGAGAGACAGTAATAGAGCTAATTCGGTGGATGGGGATAATTGAGAGGCCATGATGGGATGAGGGAATTGAGGGAATTTGGCCAGGGCACCGGGGTTACACCCGTACTCTTTACGAGAAGTGCCATAAGATTTTTAATGACCACAGTCAGGACCTCAGTTTAACATCTCATCCGAAAGACGGTGCTCGCTGACAGTATAGTGTCCCCTTCACTATACTGGGGCATTAAGACTCACACAGACCACAGGTTGAGCACTCCCTGCTGGCCTCACTAACCCCCCTTCCAAAAGCAACCCTAGTTTTTCCATCTGGTCAATGGTTGACTGAGACCAAACATTGCCATTTGATATACAGTACCTAAAACAAATCATATATATATATATATATATATATATATATATATATATATATATATATATATATATATATATATATATATATATATATATATATATGATTTGTTTATATATATATATATATATATATATATATATATATATATATATATATATATATATATATATATATAGGCTTAATCTATAACCACTACAGAGATCGTCAGACTAGGGCTGCATGTTACTAAGAAAATATGTGATATGTAATATTGTTGTTGATTATTGCAATAACGATATTTTTGTGATGTAATATTTCCCTGGAAATTTTGCTATTTTCATTCATACATTTTTCTTTGGCTCAGTCCCTTATTTATTAAGGGTCGACACAGCGGAATAAACCGCCAACTATTCAGGCATATGTTTTACTCAGCGGATAACCTTCCGGCCACAAGCCAGTACTGCCAGTACTACACCCAAACACTCTTATATTCACACTCATGCACAATTTTGTTTAACCAGTTCATCTACGGATATTGCATGTCTTTGTATTGTGGTGGAATACATAGGACCCGGAGGTACCCCTTGTGAACACGGGGGAAAACATGCAAACTCCAGAAAGGCTATTGTTATTTAGAAATGTATCGATCATACTAAAAATAAACAGGTAATCGGTATTTTTGCTGATCTAGTTGTCTAGCTTTCCCTTTTGTGACCTGTCTAGCCCATAGCAGAAAAGCACAGACTGGGGAAGTGGGGATAATGATAATAAAGCCTCATCTGATTGGTCAAATTTGGATAACCTATGTGTGCAACACCAAAATACTTGTCACATAAATTTCATTTATTGCATCTCTCTGCGATATAGAAAAAAAAGATTGTTATCACAATAATAATTAGGGACGTAACGATTCATCTGACTCAGGATTCAGTAAACGATTCATGATACTAATCTCACGATACAATTTAGTCCCGATTTTTTTTTTTTTTTTTTTTTTTTTTTTTTTTTTTAAACAAAATTATTTGAAACAAGTTTAAGGTGAAAAGCCTTTTAATTTTTTCCCTAAATGCTGCACATTTGTTTTTGCAAAATAATACATTTTCTTTCATAACTAAATAGGTATTTTAAAAACAAATTCCAAAACAATAATAAAAGTAATAATAATAATACAAACTGAAAAATATAAACAAACTTAAACTGTTCTGAGATTTTACATTTTTAAAAAGAAATATCAGCTTATCTCTGTTTTCTGGCCTTTTACAATGTTCCCTGCTGAAAAAAAAAAAACTCTTTCACTGGGGACTGAGATGGCTGGTGTGGAGCGGTAAGCCTTTCCTAAACCAGAGAGCAGTGTGTACAGAGGAGGTCAATAGGCCTTCTGATCCAGGGGACTGGCCACTGGCATAAAATACTGATTATAAAATTACTAATTATATCGTAGGATATAGACAGGAGTTGAACATGATTATGAAGGTGAATAATTAAAATTACTTTTATAATTAATTAGTATAAGGATCAGTGTGATAAGCTTAAGAAGGGGATAATCTTGAACATTTTAAAATATTTAATAATAATAATAATAATAATTATTATAATAATAATAAGCAAAATCTAAAACCTGGTTGTGTAAAAGAACAACTTTCTCTTTCACTCTGAAAAACATCTTCACGCTTTCGCTATGAAAACATTGATGCACCGTGTGATCTCCGTAGCACTCGTCGGAGCAAGTGGAGCTGCAAATCACCCGAACCATGTGGTTTGGTTTGTTAATAGTTTTTTTTTTTACGTATAGACATTAGTTTTTCACTGTACTGACGGTTTATGTGCATCATATTCATTCTTCTGTTAGTGTAAGTAAACGTCCTTTTGGAGCATTTGCACAAAGTTTTTGTTTTGTCTGGCGTACTTCACTGCTGTCATTTTCCTCTGCCGCCACACCTCTTGCTCGTCGCTAATGTGTGCTTGTAAACACAGCGCCCCCTCTGTTAAAAAATGCATTGCGATTCCTTCAACATTTCTACCGGTTTGAATCGTATTTTCAACCAGCTCACGGTGAATCAACATATCCCTAATAATAAAAATAATAATATGATTTGTGGTTCTACTTCAGAGCCAATGGTAGACTCCAGAACAACTATCCACGGTAATGATGCTCTCTGCGGAATATTTGACTGGTGTAGGGCAGCACACTCGGAAATTATTTAAACGCATTTTCAAACAGCCACTGTCCTTATAAATAAACCACATACTGTATTTGAAGGATAAACGTTAGTGTGATGATACTGGTAGAATATCACCACGGCTGTAAAAAACTCAGCATAGATACATAAAACATGTTTTAGCAAGTGAGAGCATTAGCTGGAAATAATGTTGGGGTTTAGGGCTTGATTGGTGTTGTGTTGAGGCTGAAGCAGCTGATCTTGTAATGTTCAGTGTGTGTGAGCTTCCCTGTGCTGTGGCTCTCTCTCTCCATCTGCTTCTGTGTCTCATGACGCTCCATCTGCTTCTCAACAAAGAATCTTCATTCACTGCCAGTACTGAATCAGTTCAATGTGAAGACTGTCTTCAATAAACAGGATTTCCATGTAGCAGAGCTGACGCACGGAATTATAAATGGAGTCTGAATGAAGACAAAGCCTGTGTCCTAGAAGTTCAAGTAGTCCAAGTGTTATTTTCATTGGCCTGCGTTAAGGATGCTATAAGCTAATCCAAACTGAAATAGTTCCACATGCTAGTGTAGCTACACTGTTACAGATAGAGATACAAAGAAAGCTTCACTGAACCTATTTTTAATGTGAAATATTAAAATAAGAGTGTAGTATTAAACAAAGCATCAAAAGCAGACTTGTAGTAAGAAGTTTATTTAAAAAAAGAATAATTACCTATACTCCAAATTGCTAACCAAAAGATGCAAATACAGTAAAGCGTAATCCAAAAATGCTACGTTTTTACATTGAAAAGTTTTGTACCAGAAAGGCTCATTTACACAACCCAGACAATGAATGTTCACATTCAAAATTTGCCTGAGCACGGAGCAGTAGCAGGAGACCTTATTAGTTCCCATAATGTAATTTGAAAGCATAAATAAACAAGAAACAACCATGAATCACAAGCTTTCGGCAACTTAGTGGAGTTTAATTAGTAACATTGCTACCTTTAGTTACTCTCTAATCCCGCGACTTACTAGTATTTGTCACAGCTCATCTGCTACAGTTCTATTGCCAGGCTTACTATTGATTGCAATCATTATTCATTGTGTTCAGACACTTGGACAAAGCCCCTTGGTTGGTTGTTTTGCTGGCAGTCAGCTTAAGGACCTGGCACATGTCACATACACTGGCACGAGAGCTGCACTTCCCTCTTTAGTCTTACACAGAAGGGCCAGACCTCCACCAGAGATGGTGTGATTTAACATCATCAAAGCACTGCAGCCTCATTTTTTACCACTTGCTATAAGGATTTACATGGTAATAGGAATAAGGCATGAAAAAATTTTTTTGCTGAAATACTATGCCTTTAGAGCACGTCCTTCTGCAAATGCTTTATTTTATTTTAGTTTATTTTTTGCTACAAACTGCATTTCAATTTGTAAGCTTTTAGCAGTGTTGATGGTGAAATGAAATGAACTGCTGAAGAATATTCTGAGACAACCTATGATTATGTCTTTAGGGACCGTGGGTTGTGGCTACTTATTTCCGCACTTCTGTTTAGGATTGTAACGTGTATTGGGGGATTTGCTCAAGAGACTTGCATGATATGGCTGTACAGTGTATTTATGTACAGTAGTTTAATATGAATATTGTTATCCTACACAGTTAGTATACCCCAAAGTAAAAAAATCAGTTTTTAATTTCTCAGCTCAGTCGTTCCAAACTCATAAATAAAAATCTTTGGAACTTAAATGACGATATTTTGGTGCCTACATTGAAAAAAATATGATATTTTATAACATTTATTAGGAAATAAAGAATACATTCAAGTTCTTTAATCAAAGTGTTATTAAGAGACATTATTGCTTTATAAGATACCAGCTTTTAAGAAGCAATCGGGGTTCTTCAAAAAAAACTTCTTCAAAAACCAGTGAGTTACTGTGTTTATTTATACATATATATATATATATATATATATATATATATATATATATATATATATATATATATATAGTCAGAATTATTAGCCCCCCTTTGATTTTTTTTTTTTTTTTTTCTTTTTTAATTATTTCCCAAATGATGAGCAAGGAAATTTTCACAGTATGTCAGACAATATTTTTTCTTCTGGAGAAAGTCCGATTTGTTTTATTGCAGCTAGAATAAAAGCAGTTTTTAGTATTTTAAAATCCGTTTTAAGGTCAAAATTATTAGCGCCTTTAAGCTAATTTTTTTCTCTCGATAGTCTACAGAACAAACCATCATTATGCAATAACTTGCCTAATTACCCTAACCTGCCTAGTTAAACTAATTAACCTACTTATGCCTTTAAATGTCACTTTAAGCTGTATAGAAGTGTCTTGAAAAATATCTAATAAAATTGTTTACTGTCATTGTGGCAAATATAAAATAATTAATTATTAGAAATGAGTTATTAAAACTATTATGTTTAGAAATGGGGTGGAAAAATCTTCTCTTTGTTAAACAGAAACTGGGGAAAAAAGTAAACAGGGGGGCAAATAATTCAAGGGGGCTAATAATTCTGACTTCAACTGCATATATATATATATATATATATATATATATATATATATATATATATATATATATATATATATATATATATATATATATATATATATATACACACATTATTTTTAAAAATGTTTTAACAATTAAACCAGGTATTGTTAAGCTTTGGTTTATGCTTGATTTAAGTATGAATAAAATCAAATATTAAATCATCTTTCATTATAAAATGAACATTAGATGAACATTGTTCATAATTGTGTTTCTTAAGAGGTTTGAATTATGTAATTTATTTTTTGATTATTTTATAAACGTTTACACCAAATAAGTCAACGAATTTGGTGAGATTTCCTTCAAAATTCCTGGAATGAACCCTGATGAACAACAAAAATACCCTGATGAACAACCTTTGTGTTTAGAATGACATGAGGGTTTAACCTGACCTTTATCAATGCTGAGTAGGCATATACAAAATAAGATGAACATGCATATATAGTACATATTTCTTGGTAGCAATGAAAAACATATATTTCCACCAACCACCATGTGGGATACCATGAAAGCTTCTTAGTAGAGAGGATGTTACGTAAACATTGGCACTGTCCGCATGAGCTCACGCAGTATTAAATTTAACAGCTACTTCCTCTGCAGGAGTACATTTAATGTCACTTCATTTAGCTTGAATGCTGTTTTAAGCATTGAGTAATTATCTAACCTAATAACTACTGTCTTATTACCTGCCTATTATTAAGATATTAACCATGTTTTAGTACTTTTAAACAGAACTTGCTAACTTTTTTGCTATTTGCAGATTTATGCGAAATGATTTGAAGATTGTAGGTGCTTAAAACGTCAAAATAAAAGAATAACACACAAAATACCATCTACAATTCATATAGAACACAAGCATATATAAACAAAGCTAAAGAAGTTCTATCATATAATACATTCATTAAAAGACATGAAACATTATTTTACAAATTGTATTGTACTTGGTTTGTCTAAACATTTGCATATTCAACAATATTACTAGAATTATTATAAAAACAGAATAAATATACATTTACACAAGTAAATAAAAAGATTAAATGATGGGCTCAAATAATCAGGTTTCTTCACACAGAGATTTTTTTTTGGGCGTACTTACTACTCAATACCTAAACCCAACTGCTACTTTACTAGCTATTAATGAACAGCTAATTAGTAGCTTATTAAGCTAATAGCCTTCATTATTGGTTTGTTAATATTGTAAATTACACATTAAAATAAAGAGTTACACACTGTTTCAGCAATGTATTAATCCATTATATTACACAATAGAAGTTCATGTTAGATGTCATGATTCTCTTCTGTCCCCATAGTGTAGGAACGAATCTTCAAAGCCATTCCCAATTTTGCATGTGCAGGTGCAAAGAGTGTTTACCGTTCGTTTAGTAAACACTCAATTATTCTGCGTGACTGTTAGTGTATTTCCATAACAATGGAAAATGGCCTCCACCATTCTTTTAACCAAATGAGTTGGCTAGCTTTAAGGGTTTGGTAGTTATAATGCGACTGTGCAACGTGACTAGCCACTGCAAGTCAAGGAACTCAGCAAAAATAGTATCATTGCAAGATATCTGTAAACCTCTTCATAAACCAACCAAGGGAAAGTGGGTTTCTGAAGAGGTCCTCAGATAGGGTGAGATTTACATTCCTCCGTTAAGTGCTTCCTTGGTCTTCTCCAGGGAAATCTCAGCTACGCTCACTCTATACTTTGTTTTGTTTGCTGGGATGTTATTTTTAAATTGCGTCGTGCAGTTCAGTGTGTACATTGTGTTTAATTAGGGGATAATGAAGGTAACATTCATTTCACTGAAACATTGACGTGTTTAACAGTTACTTCATCTCAGCCCTGACAAAAAAAAATCTGAAAGCAATAGCCTTAAATTGATCACATAATGTTTTTGTTTTGTTTTTTCGATTTTATTTTACTGACAATGAAGTATTTTTTTTCTATGTCAATGCAAGAAGCATTAAAGTGCTTTATAGAGAAAGTAAATATATTTACATTGTTACAAAAATGTTATGTTTCAAATAAAACTTTCTTTCAGAACAAATTTCAAAGTTGTCTGGAAAAATAGAATAGAAATATAGATAAAGAAAGAAATAAGACAATATTTCAAAATATTTATTTTACTTTGAGGTTAGTATGTGACATATTGTCTGTTACTATAATATACATGATATACAATACAATACAACAGCATTCCTAAGCTGTAATAATACCAAGAAGAGAGCAGAAGACCATAAACTTCGCCTTGATTGCAGCATTTGAGAACAGTCGTGAAAAGATTGTTATAGTGAATGCTACTTTTTGTTTTGATAAATGTTTTTGTATGGAGAAATCTTAAAATCATTATCAGTCTTTCATAATTGTTAATTTGGTGGCATTTAGGAGAAATTGAGCTCATTGCTATCAATCATGTATGTATTTTAGTGGGGAGAGATGCATAATGCATGTTATGAAAATGAGTCTAGAGGCAAACTTGGCAACCCAATTTAATCCATGTTCAACAGATAAATGGGGAGAGCCTTTGGGGTAATAGTTTTCTCTGTGCTTCTGGCCAAGCATGGGTTGCAACAAGCTATTAGTAATTTCAGCCAACAAAATATTTACTTTTCCTCCAGTACCATAGGATACTTTGAACATCTTAGAAAAAACATTGAGTTTTTATTTCAACAACAATATTTCATTTTATTATGTACATTTTAAATTCTCCTATTGTGCCAATTTTTTCACCAATTTATGTTTAATGGAGGGAAGATTTTTTTTCAACACATTTCTAAACATATTAGTTTTAATAACTCATTTCTAATAGCTGATTTATTTTATCTTTGATATAATGACAGTAAATAATATTTTACTAGATATTTTTCAAGACACTTCTATACAGCTTACATGACATTTAAAGGCTTAACTAGGTTAATTAGGTTAACTCGGCAGGTTAGGGTAACTAACGACTAGCAAGTTATTGTATAATGATGGTTTGTTCTGACTATCTAAAAAAATATATAGCTTTAAGGGACTAATAAATTTGACCTTAAAAAATTAAAAACTGCTTTTATTCTTGCCGAAATAAAACAAACAAAACTTCATCCAGAAGAAAAAATATTATCAGACATACTGTGAAAATTAACTAAACATAAAATTAAATAAACATAATTTGGGAAATATTTGAAAAAGAACAATAAAGGGGGCTAATAATTCTGACTTCAACTATATACTATATATATATATATATATATATATATATATATATATATATATATATATATATATATATATATATATATATATATATATATATACATACATACATACATACATATATGTGTGTGTATATATATATATATATAGTATATAGTTGAAGTCAGAATTATTAGCCCCCTTTATTGTTCTTTTTCAAATATTATATATATATATATATATATATTTTTTTTTTTTTAGGATTCAAACAGCACTTTAATTTTATTTTGTTACATGCATTCCAGCAAATCTAAACCCCTCTTTCTGAGAACATACTCTACTCTGATTGGTCAGATGACCGTCAGATGATCCAGTCTGTTGTGATTGGTCTACCATTCACCATATTTGAATTCCAGCCTGTAAGGCTTTTTCAGCACTTTAATTTGCTTTTGCAGTGCAGAAAACAGCATTTTCTTGACATTTTGACAACACAAATCAAATTCTTCCTTTCCTCAGCTAGAAGAACAGTGTTTGAAGGTCAAACTAAATGTTCACAGACAGCCAATGAAGATCTCAGGCTGGCGTTATGCTAATTTAGTACAAGTCTATGTTGGTTTGTACAGGATGTAAGACTGGAACCACTGACATATTGTTTCAGGTTATTCAGAATCGGGTTTTTTTTTATTGTGAGTCATTAGTTTAATTAATTGTATTCTTAAATCTTTAAAACTATGCAGCATTCAAAAATCGATACATTGAATACCTCATGTAATATTCAAAAAATTGTGTTTTAAATCTCCACCATAAGTTTCTTTCTTTCAAGACCATGTCTGAAACTAATTGCTATTTTGTTTCTTTTTTCAGCATTTATTTGTCAAGACCGAATCTGGTTGTATATTTAGCCATCTCTCTTTGGACCACATGAATATTCTTAATGAACATTCTCAGATTAAACTCTAACCCAGTGATTGCATTGGGGTCCTTGTAGATGTGGAGATCATTAACGCAAGAGTTTAAGATTATTTCTTGTGCTCTCTGATCTCTTCTCCAGTGTGATGGCTCAACTCTCTCCAGTAGAACTGATTGTTAAGCATTAATCCCTAAGTAAATCTGTCATGCTACCTCTCGGAGTGATATATTACTGTAGATTAAATAAAAAATCTGATTTATCTTAGCTTCTGTTGTCTTTATCCCCTACTGAATACCAGCAGAAATTGGACCCGGCCTTGCCTAATGGTCTTCCTCTGATGTTGCAGATGTTTATAAGTTATGTTTATGATTGAAAAGCTCTTGTTTATGATAGGTGCTGTGATAATACATCCAGTTGGCGGCTCATGTAGACATTTTTAATGAGGCTTGATGCTTTTCTAAACTTGACCCTTGAATGACATCAATGGTTTCACTGCTTTAATATGTAATGTCATTCAAATTAATTCATTTCACACAGTGTCAATGGACCATTTTTACACTGATGATGTGTTAAATGTTGTATGCATGGTTTACAGGGACACTATATAGGCATAATGTATTTTATATAGTAAAACCTGCTAATAATATGGACCCAACCCAACCACAACAGGAAATCTGTGGCATATTTTGATTATCAAAAGATACAAATTATGATTTTATAAACCACCTTAATAGAGTACAACTTGGTTATACCCATGTCATTATACAACCCTGTGTCCCTGTAAACCACATAAACCTACACACACACAGAGAATGATCACGAATATAATCATTTATAAAGGAGTACATTTAGAGGTTTATATGTGTGTTATTACCTTGGCTTGACAAAAAAATAGAAGAGAAAAGAAATTAATATTTTCTTTTCTCTGACTACCACAATGTAGTATAATATATTAGTGCTGGGCCGTTATCGTCGTTAATGAGCTGCGTTAACGCGAGACTCTTATTGCGCTAAAAGAAAAAATATCATCGTTAATCTATTCTCAAAGTTGGGTTGGGAGCTGGTTCTATTCTACGCAAGCTATGATGACTTTCTCCTTGATATTTAGCGCGGATGTATACCTGACCGGTGAGACATCTGACAAACAAGTGCCTTTCTGAATCAAATCAGCAGGATGCCTGACTTTAACTGCAGTTCGGCAGTTTCACTTTAACTCATGAATATTTCATTCATGCCGTCGTGACAAACTGGGGTATTAGACGCAAATAAGGAGCAAGGACTGGTGAGAATGTTATAGAATGTAATAACGCTTGCCAAACGTAAAGAAAAAAAAACTTCCGCATTTCGCGGTGTGTGCGTGCATGTATGTGCGTGTTTTGTGAGTGTGTGGTCCTTTACTGACAGCCGCCTGTGTCTTGGATCTTGTGGGAAAATATGGCAAAAAGTCCTACATGATGGTTATAGTTTGATTGCAGTGTTTACTTCAGTAATGCCACTAATATATGCACTCCACATGTCTTAATTCCATTTCTGTTTAGTTCAGTCATGACTTTAGTTGCATTAAGGCAATCAAAAATCTCTGTTTACATGGTAGACTCCAATTGTTGGTAGACTCCAAGTATTGTTGCCCATGTAAACATACTCAATGTTTGACACACCGTCAGGGTTCTGTGAACTTGGCATTGAGAAGCAGCATTATCTTTATGTACATACATCAAAAGCAAGTATGAAATTGCTGTTTGGAGCTTATGTAGGTCTACAGTTCAACATTCATGTTTAACTGAATAAACAGTTAGTAAACACAAGTACATCTTATTGAACATCATTTATTTTCATCACCAATTATCACAGTAGAACAGTTTCTCAAGCAGTTTGTGATGCATTTTGGAAACAGGAGATGAGCCCCTGGTCTAATGCGCCACCTGGCTCGAGAAACCTGTTCTCAAAGACTTATTATTTGGGTAGCACACATATTCTGAATGCCTTCGGCAGATATCAAATGTGCCATTTTAATCTAGATTAATGTAGATGAAAAAAATAATCTATGCCCACCTATATATATATATATATATATATATATATATATATATATATATATATATATATATATATATATATATATATATATATATATATATATATATATATATACACACACACACACACACACACACACACACACACACACACACACACACACACACACACACACACACACACACATATAATATTATAAAAAAAATAACTGAAAGTAAAGCGTGGTCTATTGGATGATCTATTCTGTCATTGTACCTAAATTGTCCCCTAATACACAACAAATGCTTTTGCTATTGGGAACATTTTACAAATTACTTGATTTAAAAAAAAAGATAGAAAGAGAGATTTCTCCAGATTATTCAATCACCACTATGTAAATTTGTCCAACTGTGATTATTTTTGGTTATGAGAACCCGAGAAATGTGGAATGGGTCTACTGTATTTCTTCAGCTGAATGTGAAATGAGTTATTTAAAGTAGAATGTCCAATCTTCTCTTTGTATTGAAAGGGAACATTTTCAGTCTGTTCATCACATTAAGCTGTCATACTCTATGATTTTAGAAGACCTTTAATATAGTAAATGAGTCACACATTATCTATTTTTTTCTTCTTCATTTTATTTATTTAATTATTTTTGAAGCTTGACATTTTCTGAAACCATCCTTCCTTTCTTGCAAGAGAGCTGCTTGAAAATTCTACTAAACACCTCCATTTGTATTCCACAGAAGAACATGAAAAATGTAATTCAGGTTAGAAAAGACAAGATGGTGAATAAAGAATTACAAAATTGTCAGTGTTTGAGATGTTCTCCTCATCTGCGCCACAACTGAATAATCTGCTTTTAGTGCTGTGTTCTTGGTGTCCCAAAACACTGTTCTGTCTCATGATTTACTTTGTCTTTGTCTTAGTGATGAGCACAGGCCGTTCTTCTACTGACCCAGTTTTCCATTTGGTGGACACTTTTTTTTTTTCTCTGGGGGGGTTGGGATTTCAAGCGTCGTGTGTCTTTTGAGTATGTGCAGTCATTTAGCTGCTTCTCTGTGTGTGTGTTAGTTTTTTGGATAAATGGCGTACGGTGAGGCCACCTGGACCCAGTGAAGAGAATAGGCATATTGGTTTGTGGTGTATTAGGGGACAATTTAGGTACAATGACAGAATGGATCATCCAATAGACCACGCTTTACTTTCAGTTATTTTTTTAATGCCTACATTGATTTACACCAATGCACAGAGTGCACATAAACATATGTGATTGACACATGCACACTAGATTTATCCTTGTCCTGTGCCTTTATCTCTGTAAGTTATAGCTTAACAAAACTAATTTGTACACTACCTGACAAAAGTCATGTTGTCTATCCCAGTTGTAGGAGCAACAAATAATAACTTGTAGTTGATCATTTGGAAGGTAAATTTTTCCCGTAAATCATCTGTTAAACTGCATCCCAAACATCACAAATACTGCAGAAGACCCGTATGGACCCAAGATTCTCATAGAAATCAGTCAAGTTTGGTGAAGGAAAAATTATGGTTTGGGGTAACCTTCAGTATGGGGCATGCAAGAGATCTACAGAGTGGATGGCAACCTCAACAGCCCGAGGTATTAAGACATTTGTGCTGCCCATTACATTACAAACCACCACAGAGAAATTCTTTAGCAGGCTCCTTCTCATACTTCAGCTGCCAAATCAAAGTTTCTAAAAGCAAAGAAGGCCAAGGTGCTCCAGGATTGACCAGCCCAGTCACCAGATATATGAACATTACTGAGCATGTCTGGGGTAAGATGAAGGAGGAGGCATTCAAAGAATCCAAAGAATCTTGATCAAAGAAACTCTGGGAGTCCTGCAAGAACCCACAGAGTTATTGCACAGATATGGATGCAGTTGTCCAAGCTCATGGGAGTCATACACAATATTAATTCTTTATCCACTGCACAATGACTTTATATTTTATACTGTACATTATTTCTGTTAAGTGACAAGACTTTTGTCGAAGCAAAGTCAGACCTTACTGTCCTAATTAAACAAATAAAAATCAAGGCATGATCATAATTTATTTTGGTAAAATAAGCATAACATAGAGGCCTTTGCATTTCATATAAGCCACTTCTGATACCAAGTGATCAACGAGAAGACAAGATATTATTTGTTGTTCCTAAAACTTGGATATGTGACAAGACTTTGTCAGGTAGTCTACACTAAAAAATATCCGCTAATTAGCAGGGTCCGCATTTTGTGGTTCACATGGTGTTAATTGTTCTGTTAATTTACGGTTGTGAATTGCATTATGGGAGTTTTATCAACACTGCAGTTAAAAAAAATCCTTTTATGGACATTTTAGTAGTTAGAAATAATATAGTTTATAATATACAGTAATAATTAAGTAAATAAGTCTGTAACATAACAGAAAAGGTACTGGGAGTTTATCCCCAGTTTTTGTACCGTGTTTTACAACACAATCACAGACTATATATCATTTTAACAGATTAAAAATGTCAAAAATGCACTTTCTAAACTTTTTAACATCAAAAACTTTTTGGAGAAAAGATCAAGATGCTTAATGTATGCAAAGTTTTAAAAGTCTGCTTAAACTTAGCTTTTTCTGTTCTGATAAGAAAATTCACACCACATGTACACTGTAAAACACAAAAAGTTAAGGTAAAGTTAAATCCGTATGAGTGAATGAAGCAATTTTAGCACAGTAAAACCCAATAAGTTAAGGCAACTCAAACCGTTTGAGTAAACCGATTGCAACAAACCTTTTGAGTTAAACTAATCTATATGAGTACTGTCAACTTACTCCATTTAAGCTGAAGTAATGAGGTATTTAATTAACTCATTATTTTCAACACTGAGTTCAAAACTCATTTTAAATGAGTAGAATTAACTTTCAGTACATTTTGAGTTAACTACACTCATTTCATTTGGTAAAGTTGACTGTTGGCTTTTACAGTGTATTGTACAGTATATGCATGTCCTTCCATACACATATAAAACACTTTGTGAATGCAGAGTTGTCTGTACTGGCATTTTAAATACAGTAATCGGGGAACAAAAATTTAATTATGAGTTTTTTTTTATTTTATTTTATTATTCAGATTTTTCTTGTGATATTAATAAGACAAATCTATATATGGCCTGCTAAGTATTTGCAAAAGCCCAGCTGTTTGTCACAGTTCGGCTGTTGGAGGTTTTTTTTTCCCCTAACAAGCGCAGTGGCCCATTTTTTAAGGACTAAGTGCTCTCAACAATACTAATACCATGTTTTTTTAATACATGTAGAATAATAATACTGTATTTATCAGTTTGTATTATAGTGAGAGTGAACACCACCACGCTAATCCTAATGTATGCTGAATACTTAATATGTGTATTCCTTGTTATTTTTCTATTTGCCTCTTTCAAATAGAGAATGCAGTTGTACATTTTGAGCTTTGTGAGCCCCCCGCTGGCTTTGAAACATGCCTAAATTATGCAGGGACTGTTTTGCATTGTTTTGCTGTTTGCTGAGTTAATGTTGTTGATTCATTTGTCCTTTGTTAATTGCTGCAGTATTTGGTGCTGTTTGCTGATTGTCATCCTTATTGAAGTCTGTGTGAAAGCTTTGTAGGATCTTATTTCACGCATATTTCAGATTTCACTCCATACTCTCACTTGATACTTTTAATACTGACAGGTACATATTTGTACCAGATTACCCCTAAATGATGCAATAAATATTAGTACATGTTAGCTTTCCATTAACCTTGCAGTACCATTGTGTAAGCCATCTACCTTTATTGAATATAATTTGTATTTTTGAATATTATTTAAACTATATAATATAATTTATACTTTGAATATTAATATATAATTTATATTTTGACTATTATATTTGAACTGTGAATATTATTATTATTATAATTAAAGTACTAATTTAAATGTATTTTATTCACCAAAAAGGGGAACTTTACTCACTTTTACTCAAGTGGTTCCATGCCTTTGAGTTTGTTTGTATGTTTGTTTGGGGTTTATTTTGCACAAAATAAGATATTTTACTTATAACCATTGACTTCCTTAGTAGGAAAACATATACTATGAAAGTCCACAATAAATATGGAAGTTAAATGTTTCCAACATTTTTCAAAATACCTTTTTTGTGTGTGTTTAATGGAAATAGAAGCTCAAACATGTCCGTAACAAGTGAAGGGTGAGTAAATTATGTCAGTTTTACATTTTGGGTGAACTATCCCTTTAAATTTGCTCAAATAAATGGAGAATTACTGAAAAGTTTTTCTAATGTATTCCAGTAATGGCTTTTTAGCAGCCATTGATCCAAATTTTTGTGTCACATGATCATTTAAAAATCTGATATGCTTATTTGCTTATTATTTACTTAATTATTATCAGTAACTGAGGTTCTGTTATTAATAATGGTACTTACGGTATATCATAAATGCAGAAAATGTTTTTGGTTTGAATATCCATAGAATTGTACTTTTTGTACTTATTTATTTGTTAGCTCAGTTTTCTTTGTTCGTTGCACTTTTCATGACATTATGTGTATTGGAAATCAGAACATGAACGCTTTGTGATGGAGTATTGTAATCTCTCTTGTGTACACAGTCGTTTTTTGTTGATTAAACAACCTGGAAGAGCTCTTGAAAAACTTTCTTGGCCAGAATAGCAAAAAGCAAAACATTACTGTCTAGTTGAATCAAGTTGGCCGCTTGTCACCGATGATTGCCAGCTCTGTTGAACCTACAGACTCACCAACATTTTATCTGACAATTTCAGCTTGTTAGGTTTTAACCACGACTGTTCTGTAGTCTCTAAAGCCCTGAATACAATCTATCTACATCGTCTTCTCTTTTCCTGTTTGCTTAAATGATGTCCCTGGATGGTTAGCGCTGTCGTTTTCTCTGGCCTTCACTCCGCGAGTTAGCTTGGTAATCACGTTACCACTTCCATCATCGTGCTTACATGCGGAAGCTATTATTTTCATAGCCATTAATTAGTGTTATGCTGGGTTTAGAAATCCCTCGTCAAAAAATGGACTCAAGCCATCTCATGGGGGTTAGCTTGTCTGGAATGTATGACCGCGCTGGGGTCTGTGTGTTCACAGAGACTGTAATCTGCTTTAGAAAAAGCTTAAATGCAGCAAGAACTGGACTGAAGTACTGTAGTTGTGTCTGTTGTTTGCCAATATGTGGATTTGGGTGAAACTGTGATAGGGTTCAATGGTGTTGGGGGAAAAAAACTTGATCCATGTAAACTAAATATGACACAGCAGTGCTTTTTTTGTTTATTGTGTTGTTTTAAAAATACACACTTTTGACTTACACTTTTAATTAAGTGACAAAAAGTAGTGTGGACATTATTATCATACTGGACTCTTTTTTTAGGGATAAAAAGTAAGGGTCAACAATAGAGTACAGTAAACCCTTTTATGAGTCTGGAAATAATTATCTGGAATCCTGGCCAGAATGAACAGACTTTCACCACCACCTAATGTATGTTCTTAAGTGTATAATTGATAGCAAAACAGTTATTTTCTGGCTGGAATAGCATAAACAGCCTAACCACTAATTACTGCACGTAAAAACGTAATTGCTTCAAACCTGTTTCAAGAGCTGTTTGAATAAAAGCATATTATTAATCTATCCACCCTGAAATCTGCTGGATTTCTTTTGTTAGCGTCTTTGTATTGTCCAGATCCTGATTATGTAATGGACCAGTTAATGCAATAATTTCATGGCTTTTCTACTAGTTAGAAATAATTCCAAAAACTGCCATGAAAATACAAACAGTATAAAAAGATAATAATCTTAAAACTTTGTTTCATTTGACAGTGATATCATATTGTATAAGTAAATAAAACTTCTGATAAACCAGTCAGCCTGCTGATATGCCCACCTAGATATACAGTTGAAATCAGAATTATTAAACCCCCCTTTAATTTTTTTTTCTTTTTTTAAATATTTCCCAAATGATATTTAACAGAGCAAGGAAATTTTCACAGTATGTCTGATAATATTTTTTCTTCTGGAGAAAGTTTTATTTGTTTTATTTTGGCTAGAATAAAAGCAGATTTTACATTTTTAAAAGCCATTAGCAAGGTCAACTTTATTAGCCCCTTTAAACTATTTTTTTCAATAGTCTACAGAACAAACCATCGTTATACAATAACTTGCCTAATTACCCTAACCTGCCTAGTTAACATAGTTAAACCTTTAAATGTCACTTTAAGCTGTGAAATCTTCTCTCCCTTAAACAGAAATTGGGTAAAAAAATAAACAGGGGGCCTAATAATTCAAGGGGTTTAATAATTCTGACTTCAACTGTACATTATCTCTTACATATTAACAGATATTTCACCATGTACTTTATTTACGGTGTACAATCCACCAGCCATCCAAGAAAAAGAATACTACAAAATCATTTTACTCTTTATTTTAAGGTAATATTCTCACTATTAATAAATGATTAAAGCACGATTTTAGGTTTGATTAAGCTAATTTGGTGCTTGATGATAGTTATTAAGGTAGTAGTTAATTTTAGATTTTGGGTAAGATTTTGGAAGTAGAAAAAGATCATGCTTTATAATAATAGGCAGGTGACAAGCTAGCAGTTAATAATAGGGATGTCCAGATCCGATCACGTGATCGGAAATCGGGCCCAATCACGCGGTTTTGGGTGCCTCCCGATCAGGACACGAATATATATGTATATGTATTTATATTCTCATTACTTTTTAAACACATCTATAGTTATGCAGTGGCACAGAGTTAGACCACTTTCTTGACTTCATACAAAACAGCAACACACGTAGCATGACTTCGTTTCAGAGATGCTAAAAAAAATGTTTTTTTTTTTGCTTGTTTAAACTACTTAATAAAATGAGCTGAAACAACACAATTCTTGAGATTTCATTGGGACAACTTCATTTTTTATGTTCAATCCACATAAATTTGTTAAAAGGTTAAGTTAGCTTAATCGATTTGTGTTGGGTCAACATAAATGAATTATGTGGAACCCTGCCTTTTTTACAGTGTATTGGTTAAATGCCGGCAAAGTAGAACATGGAAGCAGCCTGAAGCAGAAAGCTGGAGTAGTCTGGAGGTATTATAAAGTTGATGACGACAACATTGCCATAGCAAACTGTGAGACATGTAAACCTGGGATTGCCTGCCGGGTATTTTAAGTTGAGGTGCTGTTTGTTTTTAGATTAGATTTTTTTTACATTTACTGTTGCACTAAAGTCCAAAAGTAAAGAATTTATGTTATTTATTACTTGGCTGTTCAAGCTACCTCAGAGAAGTGCTCTGTTTGTTAACAGAGTTGTTGAATGTTAAATTAAGGTGGATTAAATAAAAAATGAGAAACATCCTGGATCTGTTACTTCGCTCTCGTTTATTCTTTTTTTATGTTTTAAAAAAGTATCGGATCGGGTTTCGGTATCGGTAGATACTTAAAATCAAATGACTCGAACTTTAGGGCAAAAAACCTGATCGAGACATCCCTAGTTAATAGCATGAATTGAGAATTTGTTACCAAAAATGTAATAAACAGACAATATTTTATATTACGGTAATAATCCACTAGTTAATAGTGAGAATTTATACTAAAACTAAAGTATTACCTTATTTTGCCTTACTCCTATATGCCTTATTTTGATATTTTTAGACATAAAATGAGCAGGACTCCTGTGTTGCACTGAATATCCAATCAAAACTTGTGACGAGACAAATTTGAACACAGTTATCAATCTTGACTGACCAGTTGTGACTGGTTTGCTGGAAAATGTGATATTATCAGGTGGAAACAGGGTCAGTATTAGCTACATAAGCAAGATACCAACATGACAATGCATGGCGGTGACTTGGATTAGAAAGTCATCAGGACCAAATGACTGTTTCAGAAAGTCTGCCTCAGAATTTCATTCAACTTAATGTTCAGAAGCCCAGATTTCCAAGTCAGGCCTTTGACCTATTTAATTCCCTTCGCAGAGCATATCTGTGAATGCAGCTGTCAGCTTGTGATCTCATATCAATCTCCACCACTTTTAACCTCTGGAGATTTGTATGATTGAAATTTAGTGTATTTACTATATTTTATTACACGCTCTGACAGCACGACTCTGTCATCGCTTTATGTCATGTGCTAAATCACTGCAATTTCCTTGTGTTAAATTTGTTCGTCTTCCTCACCCTAACATTTACTCCCCACTAGTTATTCTGGCTGACTTGTTTTTCAATCAGACAAAAGGAGCAGTTACTTAGAATAAATGTGTCAAGAAGAGAGGATCGTAAAAGGGAATATAAAGGGATTTTCTGATGGCTCTGAGCGTTTCTGTCTTCTCTCTCTCAGCCAGATGGCAGCGTTTGAGGCTGTGGATGTGTTAGGAAATATTTAGTAAAGATTGATAATAGCGTCCGCCATGTTGGAGCTCCCTGTCGCTGCAGAGGCTGGAGTGGATCGATGTGTGACTCAGAGTGCTGGGAGGTGAACATACCCCTGCTGCACAGCCACGTCCTCGTGCCCATGCACACTCCTTTATGGCTGTTTACTGTAAACTGGGCCTGAGGAGCTTTTTCCACTGTTCAAATTGTAGGTGGGGTTTGATAAATATTACTCCAGAGAATAGTTATGCAGTTATGCAGGGTTATTTTTGAATAAACTAGTTGTTATATGGATACTTGTGTTCAAGTCTTGGCTACATGAACAGCTATTGAAAAAATTTAAACCACCAGTTGGACTGTTGATTTAATACTCTTTAGACATGCTCTTACTAAAGGAACCTGTTATTTATTGGTTCTGATTTGAATACAATATATATTTAAATGTTTTTAAACACTAGTTTTTGGAATTTTAATTTATTACACAGGGTTTCTTACATAATTATTACACATGTATATTATATTTATGGACAAAAGTCCTTGAAACCTAAAACAACAATAAAATTGCAAAAACTAGTGTACATAGAAAATATACTGTCTTTTACTTTACTGCCAAAGTTTTTATCTGCAGAAATTGCTATTTGTGTGTCTATTCAGTTTCATTCCATATATTCAAATTTCATTCCATAAATTCAAGATTCGTTCAATATATTCAGACCTTCATTACGTATATTCCAACTTTCATTTCATATATAAGTTCTGTTTTACATATATTCAGACTTTCATTCTATAAATTCAAGATTCATTCCATATATTCAGACTTTCATTCCATATTCAAGATTCATTCTATATATTCAAGATTCATTTCATATATTCAGACTTTCATTCCATTTATTCAAGTTTCATTCCATATATTCAAGATTCATTCCATATATTCAAGACTCATTCCTCAAGATTCATTTTATATATTCAAGATTCATTTCATATATTCAAGACTCATTCCTCAAGATTCATTTTATATATTCAAGATTCATTCCATATATTCAAGACTCATTCCTCAAGATTCATTTTTTGTATTCAAGATTCATTCCATATATTCAGATTCACTTCATTCACTCATTCATATTCGCAAGGTACCATTTCAATGTACTTAAAGGGTCCATATTGGTACCTCAAAAGTATATATTAGTACCTAAAAATTTTAAGAGGAACATATTTGTACGTTTTAGGTACTAATATGTACCCTTGAGGTATTAATATTGACCTTGTAGGTAAAAATTTGTACCTTTTGAAAAGGTACCACCCCAGTGACAGCTTGTGTACCTTTATTTCTGAGAGTGTTCCATATATTTAAGTTTCATTCCGTGCTGTATATTCAAAATTCATTCTATATATTCAGACTTTCATTCCATATATTCAAGTTTCATTTCATATATTCAAGTTTCATTCTATATATTTAAGATTCATTCCAAATATTTAAGATTCACTCCATATGTTCAAGATTCATTGCGTATATTCAGACTTCCATTTCATATATTCAAGTTTCATTTCATATATTACGCCTTTCATTCCATTTATTTAAACTTTAATTCCATATACAGTATTCAAGTTTCACTAAATTGTGTATATAATATGTGTATATATTTTGGTGACACTTGCTCAGTGCTCAAGACAGCCATTAAAAAACTACAGTCAAGTTAGACATCACTGCATTTAGTACAAGACACTGAATATGTGTGTTTCACATTCTTAATGCATATACTCTTTGCAATTCTAATTTATTCACAGCATTGTGTAAAAGAATAAATACACCCTTATTTACAACAAACATAAACTTCCTTTGGGTAGAGATGTGCACAACTGTAAACAATATTGCAGTACATATTGGAACTGAACTTACAACATACACAGGTCTGTAAATCATTCATGAGATGGTTCAATTTAGAAGATATTTTCAGGGAAAAAAAGATTTAACATTTTTTATGAAAATTTGCTTGACAGATTTTGAAATTTTTGTATGTGTAATGACTTGAGGACTATTATAATTTTATATAGAATGACTAATCAACATTCACAAGTTTAGTTAATGTTCACTGACATGACATAAGCAAATGATAATGTTAACTAGATATTAAAGTTTGAGGACAAACTTTATGGTGGCTTGAAAAGCCGAGTCTGAATTAGCATGTTACTAGCATGAATTAGCAAGTAACTAGCATGATTCTAACATAAATTAGCATGTAACTAGCATGATTCTAGCATGAATTAGCATGTTACTAGCATGTTTCTAGCATGAATTAGCATGTTACTAGCATGTTTCTAGCATGAGTTAGCATGTTACTAGCATGTTTCTAGCATGAATTAGCATGTTACTAGCATGATTCTAGCATGAATTAGCATGTTACTAGCATGTTTCTAGAATGAATTAGCATGTTACTACCATGTTATTAGCATGATTCTAGCATGAAATAGCATGTTTCTAGCATGAATTAGCATGTTATTAGCATGATTCTAGCATGAATTAGCATGTTACTAGCATGATTCTAGCATGAATTAGCATGTTACTAGCATGATTCTAGCATGAATTAGCATGTTACTAGCATGTTTCTAGCACGAATTGGCATGTTTCTAGCATGATTTAGCATGTTATTAGCATGATTCTAGCATGAATTAGCATGTTTCTAGCATGAATTAGCATGTTATTAGCATGATTCTAGCATGAATTAGCATGTTACTAGCATGATTCTAGCATGAATTAGCATGTTTCTAGCATGAATTAGCATGTTACTAGCATGATTCTAGCATGAATTAGCATGTTATTAGCATGATTCTAGCATGAATTAGCATGTTACTAGCATGATTCTAGCATGAATTAGCATGTTACTAGCATGATTCTAGCATGAATTAACATGTTACTAGCATGATTCTAGCATGGATTAGCATGTAACTAGCATGATTCTAGCATGAATTAGCATGTTACTAGCATGTTTCTAGCATGAATTAGCATGTTATTAGCATGATTCTAGCATGAATTAGCATGTTACTAGCATGATTCTAGCATGAATTAGCATGTTACTAGCATGTTTCTAGCATGAATTAGCATGTTACTAGCATGATTCTAGCATTAATTAGCATGTTACTAGCATGTTTCTAGCATGAATTAGCATGTTATTAGCATGATTCTAGCATGAATTAGCATGTTTCTAGCATGAATTAGCATGTTATTAGCATGTTTCTAGCATGAATTAGCATGTTACTAGCATGATTCTAGCATGAATTAGCATGTTACTAGCATGTTTCTAGCATGAATTAGCAAGTTACTAGCATGATTCTAGCATGAATTAGCATGTTACTAGCATGATTCTAGCATGAATTAGCATGTTACTAGCATGATTCTAGCATGGATTAGCATGTTACTAGCATGTTTCTAGCATGAATTAGCATGTTACTAGCATGTTTCTAGCATGAATTAGCATGTTACTAGCATGATTCTAGCATGAATTAGCATGTTACTAGCATGATTCTAGCATGAATTAGCATGTTATTAGCATGATTCTAGCATGAATTAGCATGTTACTAGCATGATTCTAGCATGTTACTAGCATGTTTCTAGCATGAATTAGCATGTTATTAGCATGTTTCTAGCATGAATTAGCATGTTTCTAGCATGAATTAGCATGTAACTAGCATGATTCTAGCATGAATTAGCATGTTTCTAGCATGAATTAGCATGTAACTAGCATGATTCTAGCATGAATTAGCATGTAACTAGCATGATTCTAGCATTAATTAGCATGTTACTAGCATGATTCTAGCATGAGTCAGCTTGTTTCTAGCATGAATTAGCATGTTGTTAATATAATTCTAGCATGAATTAGCATGTTACTAGCATGACTAGCATGTCACTATCGTGTTGCTAGCACCTTTCTAGCAAGATTAGCATGTCAGTAGGATGTTAAAACTGTTAGCGTGTGTTAGAATAGCTAGTCACAGTCTCTGGAACAGTTGCTAGGGTGCTGAAATTGGTTGCTAGGGAGTGGCTAGTAAGTTTAAAGGTAATCAGTGATTGGCTGCTGGCTAGACTGAGTTGAATGAGGCCAGACTCTAGTCTGTAGGACAGTCTGATGCAGAGTTATGAGCTCACAAAGGTTGATCCAATGTTAAGTCAATGGGAGTCTTTTACAATGGAAGTCTATGGGACAGTTGCTAGGGTGCTGTAAGTGGTTGCTAGGGAGTGGCTAGTAAGTTAAAAAGTCATCAGTTATTGGCTGCTGGCTAGATTGAGTTAAATGAGTCCAGTTAGAAGTCTGTAGGACAGTCTGATGCAGAGTTATGAGCTCACAAAGTTTGACCCAATGTTAAGTCAATGGGACTTTTGGGTTTTTTCTGGGTCGTTTTTCGGAAAACCCAAGGTCGGATCAGTTAGAAAAGATATAGCAACCCGAGTCAGACCAGTTTGAAGGTTTGACGAAAGTTTGAAGTATGTAGCTTGAAAGGCCTAGGAGGAGATACACTTAGAAATTAGTCTCAGAAGAATAAGAAGAAGAAGAAGAAGAAGAAGAAGAACTAGATATTAAAGTTTGAGGACAAACTTTATGGTGGCTTGAAAAGCCGAGTCTGAATTAGCATGTTACTAGCATGAATTAGCAAGTAACTAGCATGATTCTAACATAAATTAGCATGTAACTAGCATCATTCTAGCATGAATTAGCATGTTACTAGCATGTTTCTAGCATGAATTAGCATGATTCTAGCATGAATTAGCATGTTACTAGCATGTTTCTAGCATGAGTTAGCATGTTACTAGCATGTTTCTAGCATGAATTAGCATGTTACTAGCATGATTCTAGCATGAATTAGCATGTTACTAGCATGTTTCTAGCATGAATTAGCATGTTACTAGCATGTTATTAGCATGATTCTAGCATGAATTAGCATGTTATTAGCATGATTCTAGCATGAATTAGCATGTTACTAGCATGGTTCTAGCATGAATTAGCATTTTACTAGCATGTTTCTAGCACGAATTAGCATGTTACTAGCATGTTTCTAGCATGATTTAGCATGTTATTAGCATGATTCTAGCATGAATTAGCATGTTTCTAGCATGAATTAGCATGATTCTAGCATGAATTAGCATGTTACTAGCATGATTCTAGCATGAATTAGCATGTTTCTAGCATGAATTAGCATGTTACTAGCATGATTCTAGCATGAATTAGCATGTTATTAGCATGATTCTAGCATGAATTAGCATGTTACTAGCATGATTCTAGCATGAATTAGCATTTTATTACCATGTTTCTAGCACGAATTAGCATGTTACTAGCATGTTTCTAGCATGATTTAGCATGTTATTAGCATGATTCTAGCATGAATTAGCATGTTTCTAGCATGAATTAGCATGATTCTAGCATGAATTAGCATGTTACTAGCATGATTCTAGCATGAATTAGCATGTTTCTAGCATGAATTAGCATGTTACTAGCATGATTCTAGCATGAATTAGCATGTTACTAGCATGATTCTAGCATGAATTAGCATGTTACTAGCATGTTTCTAGCATGAATTAGCATGTTACTAGCATGATTCTAGCATGAATTAGCATGTTACTAGCATGATTCTAGCATGGATTAGCATGTAACTAGCATGATTCTAGCATGAACTAGCATGTTTCTAGCATGAATTAGCATGTTATTAGCATGATTCTAGCATGAATTAGCATGTTACTAGCATGATTCTAGCATGAATTAGCATGTTACTAGCATGATTCTAGCATGAATTAGCATTTTACTAGCATGATTCTAGCATGAATTAGCATGTTACTAGCATGATTCTAGCATGGATTAGCATGTTACTACCATGTTTCTAGCATGAATTAGCATGTTACTAGCATGTTTCTAGCATGAATTAGCATGTTACTAGCATGATTCTAGCATGAATTAGCATGTTACTAGCATGTTTCTAGCATGAATTAGCATGTTACTAGCATGATTCTAGCATGAATTAGCATGTTACTAGCATGATTCTAGCATGAATTAGCATGTTATTAGCATGATTCTAGCATGAATTAGCATGTTTCTAGCATGAATTAGCATGTTATTAGCATGATTCTAGCATGAATTAGCATGTTACTAGCATGATTCTAGCATGAATTAGCATGTTACTAGCATGTTTCTAGCATAAATTAGCATGTTACTAGCATGATTCTAGCATGAATTAGCATGTTACTAGCATGATTCTAGCATGAATTAGCATTTTACTAGCATGATTCTAGCATGAATTAGCATGTTACTAGCATGATTCTAGCATGGATTAGCATGTTACTAGCATGTTTCTAGCATGAATTAGCATGTTACTAGCATGTTTCTAGCATGAATTAGCATGTTACTAGCATGATTCTAGCATGAATTAGCATGTTACTAGCATGTTTCTAGCATGAATTAGCATGTTACTAGCATGATTCTAGCATGAATTAGCATGTTACTAGCATGATTCTAGAATGAATTAGCATGTTATTAGCATGATTCTAGCATGAATTAGCATGTTACTAGCATGAATTAGCATGTTATTAGCATGATTCTAGCATGAATTAGCATGTTATTAGCATGATTCTAGCATGAATTAGCATGTTACTAGCATGATTCTAGCATGAATTAGCATGTTATTAGCATGATTCTAGCATGAATTAGCATGTTTCTAGCATGAATTAGCATGTTGTTAGCATGATTCTAGCATGAATTAGCATGATTCTAGCATGAATTAGCATGTTTCTAGCATGAATTAGCATGTTGTTAGCATTATTCTAGCATGAATTAGCATGATTCTAGCATGAATTAGCATGTTTCTAGCATGAATTAGCATGTAACTAGCATGATTCTAGCATTAATTAGCATGTAACTAGCATGTTACTAGCATGATTCTAGCATGAGTCAGCTTGTTTCTAGCATGAATTAGCATGTTGTTAGCATGATTCTAGCATGAATTAGCATGTTACTAGCATGACTAGCATGTCACTATCGTGTTGCTAGCACCTTTCTAGCAAGATTAGCATGTCAGTAGGAAGTTTAAACTGTTAGCATGTGTTAGAATAGCTAGTCACAGTCTCTGGGACAGTTGCTAGGGTGCTGAAATTGGTTGCTAGGGAGTGGCTAGTAAGTTTAAAGGTAATCAGTGATTGGCTGCTGGCTAGACTGAGTTGAATGAGGCCAGACTCTAGTCTGTAGGACAGTCTGATGCAGAGTTATGAGCTCACAAAGGTTGATCCAATGTTAAGTAAATGGGAGTCTTTTACAATGGAAGTCTATGGGACAGTTGCTAGGGTGCTGTAAGTGGTTGCTAGGGAGTGGCTAGTAAGTTAAAAAGTCATCAGTTATTGGCTGCTGGCTAGACTGAGTTAAATGAGTCCAGTTAGAAGTCTGTAGGACAGTCTGATGCAGAGTTATGAGCTCACAAAGTTTGACCCAATGTTAAGTCAATGGGACTTTTGGGTTTTTTCTGGGTCGTTTTTCGGAAAACCCAAGGTCGGATCAGTTAGAAAAGATATAGCAACCCGAGTCAGACCAGTTCGAAGGTTTGACGAAAGTTTGAAGTATGTAGCTTGAAAGGCCTAGGAGGAGATACACTTAGAAATTAGTCTCAGAAGAATAAGAAGAAGAAGAAGAAGAAGAAGAAGAACTAGATATTAAAGTTTGAGGACAAACTTTATGGTGGCTTGAAAAGCCGAGTCTGAATTAGCATGTTACTAGCATGAATTAGCAAGTAACTAGCATGATTCTAGCATGAATTAGCATGTTACTAGCATGTTTCTAGCACGAGTTAGCATGTTACTAGCATGTTTCTAGCATGAATTAGCATATTACTAGCATGATTCTAGCATGAATTAGCATGTTACTAGCATGTTTCTAGCATGAATTAGCATGTTACTAGCATGTTTCTAGCATGAATTAGCATGTTACTAGCATATTATTAGCATGATTCTAGCATGAATTAGCATGTTTCTAGCATGAATTAGCATGTTATTAGCATGATTCTAGCATGAATTAGCATGTTACTAGCATGATTCTAGCATGAATTAGCATGTTACTAGCATGATTCTAGCACGAATTAGCATGTTACTAGCATGTTTCTAGCACGAATTAGCATGTTACTAGCATGTTTCTAGCATGATTTAGCATGTTATTAGCATGATTCTAGCATGAATTAGCATGTTTCTAGCATGAATTAGCATGTTACTAGCATGATTCTAGCATAAATTAGCATGTTACTAGCATGATTCTAGCATGAATTAGCATGTTTCTAGCATGAATTAGCATGTTACTAGCATGATTCTAGCATGAATTAGCATGTTACTAGCATTATTCTAGCATGAATTAGCATGTTATTAGCATGATTCTAGCATGAATTAGCATGTTACTAGCATGATTCTAGCATGAATTAGCATGTTACTAGCATGATTCTAGCATGAATTAGCATGTTACTAGCATGATTCTAGCATGAATTAGCATGTTACTAGCATGATTCTAGCATGGATTAGCATGTAACTAGCATGATTCTAGCATGAATTAGCATGTTACTAGCATGTTTCTAGCATGAATTAGCATGTTATTAGCATGATTCTAGCATGAATTAGCATGTTACTAGCATGATTCTAGCATGAATTAGCATGTTACTAGCATGTTTCTAGCATGAATTAGCATGTTACTAGCATGATTCTAGCATGAATTAGCATGATTCTAGCATGTTTCTAGCATTAATTAGCATGTTACTAGCATGTTTCTAGCTTGAATTAGCATGTTATTAGCATGATTCTAGCATGAATTAGCATGTTACTAGCATGTTTCTAGCATTAATTAGCATGTTACTAGCATGTTTCTAGCATGAATTAGCATGTTATTAGCATGATTCTAGCATGAATTAGCATGTTACTAGCATGTTTCTAGCATTAATTAGCATGTTACTAGCATGTTTCTAGCATGAATTAGCATGTTATTAGCATGATTCTAGCATGAATTAGCATGTTTCTAGCATGAATTAGCATGTTATTAGCATGATTCTAGCATGAATTAGCATGTTACTAGCATGTTTCTAGCATGAATTAGCATGTTACTAGCATGATTCTAGCATGAATTAGCATGTTACTAGCATGATTCTAGCATGAATTAGCATTTTACTAGCATGATTCTAGCATGAATTAGCATGTTACTAGCATGATTCTAGCATGGATTAGCATGTTACTAGCATGTTTCTAGCATGAATTAGCATGTTACTAGCATGTTTCTAGCATTAATTAGCATGTTACTAGCATGATTCTAGCATGAATTAGCATGTTACTAGCATGATTCTAGCATGAATTAGCATGTTACTAGCATGATTCTAGCATGAATTAGCATGTTACTAGCATGTTTCTAGCATGAATTAGCATGTTACTAGCATGATTCTAGGATGAATTAGCATGTTACTAGCATGTTTCTAGCATTAATTAGCATGTTACTAGCATGTTTCTAGCATGGATTAGCATGTTATTAGCATGATTCTAGCATGGATTAGCATGTTATTAGCATGATTCTAGCATGAATTAGCATGTTTCTAGCATGAATTAGCATGTTATTAGCATGATTCTAGCACGAATTAGCATGTTACTAGCATGATTCTAGCATGAATTAGCATGTTACTAGCATGTTTCTAGCATGAATTAGCATGTTACTAGCATGATTCTAGCATGAATTAGCATGTTACTAGCATGATTCTAGCATGAATTAGCATTTTACTAGCATGATTCTAGCATGAATTAGCATGTTACTAGCATGATTCTAGCATGGATTAGCATGTTACTAGCATGTTTCTAGCATGAATTAGCATGTTACTAGCATGTTTCTAGCATGAATTAGCATGTTACTAGCATGACTCTAGCATGAATTAGCATGTTATTAGCATGATTCTAGCATGAATTAGCATGTTACTAGCATGATTCTAGCATGAATTAGCATGTTATTAGCATGATTCTAGCATGAATTAGCATGTTACTAGCATGATTCTAGCATGAATTAGCATGTTATTAGCATGATTCTAGCATGAATTAGCATGTTACTAGCATGATTCTAGCATGTTACTAGCATGTTTCTAGCATGAATTAGCATGTTATTAGCATGTTTCTAGCATGAATTAGCATGATTCTAGCATGAATTAGCATGTTTCTAGCATGAATTAGCATGTAACTAGCATGATTCTAGCATTAATTAGCATGTAACTAGCATGTTTCTAGCATGATTCTAGCATGAGTCAGCTTGTTTCTAGCATGAATTAGCATGTTGTTAGCATGATTCTAGCATGAATTAGCATGTTACTAGCATGACTAGCATGTCACTATCGTGTTGCTAGCACCTTTCTAGCAAGATTAGCATGTCAGTAGGATGTTAAAACTGTTAGCGTGTGTTAGAATAGCTAGTCACAGTCTCTGGGACAGTTGCTAGGGTGCTGAAATTGGTTGCTAGGGAGTGGCTAGTAAGTTTAAAGGTAATCAGTGATTGGCTGCTGGCTAGACTGAGTTGAATGAGGCCAGACTCTAGTCTGTAGGACAGTCTGATGCAGAGTTATGAGCTCACAAAGGTTGATCCAATGTTAAGTAAATGGGAGTCTTTTACAATGGAAGTCTATGGGACAGTTGCTAGGGTGCTGTAAGTGGTTGCTAGGGAGTGACTAGTAAGTTAAAAAGTCATCAGTTATTGGCTGCTGGCTAGACTGAGTTAAATGAGTCCAGTTAGGAGTCTGTAGGACAGTCTGATGCAGAGTTATGAGCTCACAAAGTTTGACCCAATGTTAAGTCAATGGGACTTTTGGGATTTTTCTGGGTCGTTTTTCGGAAAACCCAAGGTCGGATCAGTTAGAAAAGATATAGCAACCCGAGTCAGACCAGTTTGAAGGTTTGACGAAAGTTTGAAGTATGTAGCTTGAAAGGCCTAGGAGGAGATACACTTAGAAATTAGTCTCAGAAGAAGAAGAAGAAGAAGAAGAAGAAGAAGAAGAAGAAGAACTAGATTATTAAAGTTTGAGGACAAACTTTGAGGCTGGCTTGTGAAAGTCTGTCGGTAATAGTTTATTTAGTTTAAAACCGTTTTAAAAAGTGTGAATAGATAGATAGATAGATAGATAGATAGATAGATAGATAGATAGATAGATAGATAGATAGATAGATAGATAGATAGATAGATAGATAGATAGATAGATAGAACGATTAGCATGGCATTAGCATGATTCTACCATGAATTAGCATGTTATTAGCATGATTCTAGCATGAATTAGCATGTTACTAGCATGATTCTAGCATGAATTAGCATGTTACTAGCATGACTCTAGCATGAATTAGCATGTTACTAGCATGATTCTAGCATGAATTAGCATGTTACTAGCATGATTCTAGCATGAATTAGCATGTACTAGCATGATTCTAGCATAAATTAGCATCGTTTTAGCATGAATTAGATAGATAGATAGATAGATAGATAGATAGATAAAACAGTTTATAGATAGATAGATAGATAAAACAGTTGATAGATAGATAGATAGATAGATAGATAGATAGATAGATAGATAGATAGATAGATAGATAGATAGATAGATAGATAGATAGATAGATAGATAGATAAAACAGTTTATAGATAGATAGATAGATAGATAGATAGATAGATAGATAGATAGATAGATAGATAGATAGATAGATAGATAGATAGATAGATAGATAGATAGATAGATAGATAGATAGATAGAAACAGTTTAAAGATGGATGGATGGATGGATGGATGGATGGATGGATAGATAAAAACAGTTTATAGATAGATAGATAGATAGATAGATAGATAGATAGATAGATAGATAGATAGATAGATAGATAGATAGATAGATAGATAGATAGATAGATAGATAGATAGATAGATAGATAGATAAAACAGTTTATAGATAGATAGATAGATAGATAGATAGATAGATAGATAGATAGATAGATAGATAGATAGATAGATAGATAGATAGATAGATAGATAGATAGATAAAACAGTTTATAGATAGATAGATAGATAGATAGATAGATAGATAGATAGATAGATAGATAGATAGATAGATAGATAGATAGATAGATAGATAGATAGATAGATAGATAGATAGATAGATAGATAGATAGATAGATAGATAGATAGATAGATAGATAGATAAAGCTCACCCATAACTATTACAGTCTGATGGAGAGCTATGAAGTCACAAAGTTTGATCTAATGTTAAGTCAATGACAGTCTTTTGCAATGGAAGTCTATGGGACAGTTGTTGCTAGGGTGCAGTATCTGGTAGTTAGGGTGTGGCTAGAAAGTTAAAAGCTCATCAGTGATTGGCAGTTTGGTAGTCTGAGTTAAATGAGCTTAGCCATTAGTCTGTATGACAGTCTGATGCAGAGTTTTGAGCTCTCAGAGTTTGATTCAATGTTAAGTCAATGGCAGTCTTTTGCAATGGAAGTCTATGGGACAGTTTCTAGGGTCCAAAAGTGGTTGCTAGGGTAGTGGCTAGAAAGTTTAAAGGTGATCAGTCATTGGCAGATTGATAATCTGAGTTAAATGAGCCCAGTTAGAAGTCTGTGCGACAGTCTGACGCAGAGTTATGAGCTCACAAAGTTTGATCCTATGTTAAGTCTATGGGATTTTTTCGGTGGTCCCGGGACGTTTTTCGGAAAACCGAAAGTCGGATCAGTCGGAAAAGATATAGCAACGCGAGTCAGAATAGTTTGGAGGTCTGGTGCGAGTTTGGTGGTCATAGCTCGAAAGCTCTAGGAGGAGATAGTCTTGCAAATTTAGTCTCAGAAGAATAAAAAAAAAAAATAAAATAATAAGTTTAGAAAGGATAACAGTAGGTTGGCTTTGACAAGCCAGCCTAATAATAAGTTTAAGATAGATAACAATATGCTGGCTTTTCAAGCCACCATAATAATAATAAGTTTAAGATAGATAACAGTATGCTGGCTTTTCAAGCCACCATAATAATAAGTTTAAGATAGATAACAATATGCTGGCTTTTCAAGCCACCATAATAATAAGTTTAAGATAGATAACAGTATGCTGGCTTTTCAAGCCACCATAATTAACAGCAGAGAGTTGTAAGAAAGAAATTGATGCATGTCTAAAAGCATTTGCAATTTGTTGGAAGGAGTGAGAAACTGATACTATGATGTGCACAAATGACTAATTGTTTTGAGAAATGCGTTAACTGTTGTGCAAATGTAAATAGTGTGAGAAATGCACTAAAGTGACTGAGAAAAACTGTAAATATAAAACTAATGTAATAATAATAATAATAATAATAATAATAATAATAAAAGAAAGCTTCAGATACAGTATATTAGAAGGGTTTTAAAATGGATGTGATATAGTATAAATGTGATAAGTTTGATCTAGCATTATGCATATTACCCCTGTCATAAGGACACACTTCAAACATTTTTTGCTTGTTTCTCTTCGATTTTAGCTCTTTACATTAGGTTCACGATTTTCTCACGATTCTGTAGATGTAAAATAAAGGTTAATGTGAGTAGGCTATTATTATTATTATTGTTGTTATTATTGTTAATTCTCAAACCTATGGTAAAACAGCGATAATGATATTGGACATATGTTTTGGCCTAATCATTACATTTAGACAGAAATGACATTTTTGAGTAAATTATACCTTATAAATACAGTATGTGACACTTTCTACACCATTTGGTGGAGTATGTATATATATATATATATATATATATATACAGTTAAAGTCAGAATTATTTGCCCCCCTGTTTAGTTCTTTCCCCAATTTCTGTTTAACGAAGAAAAGATTTTTTTCAACACATTTCTAAACATAATAGTTTTAATAACTCATCTCTAATAACTGATTTGTTTTATCTTTGCCATGATGACAGTAAATAATATTTGACTAGACATTTTTCAAGACACTTCTATACAGCTTAAAGTGACATTTAAAGGCTTAACTAGGTTAATTAGGTTAACTAGGCAGGTTAGGGTAATTAGGCAAGTTATTGTATAATGATGGTTTGTTCTGTAGACTATTAAAAAATAATATAGCTTGAAGGGGCTAATGATTTTGACCTTAAAATGGTTTTTAAAAAATTAAAAACTGCTTTTATTCTAGTCGAAATGAAACAATTAAGACTTTTCCAGAAGAAAAAATATTATCAGACATACTGTGAAAATTTCCTTGCTCTGTTAAACATCATTTGGAAAATATTTAAAAAATAAAATAAAAAACAAAAGCGGGCTAATAATTGTGACATCAACTGTATATACAATATAAAACATGAAGACTTGCGTGACAGTGTTTACGCTTCTCTCCTGACCTTGATAATATAATTGGCTGAATCGTAGAAACCTGAATTAAGATCATGTGTATGGTTCAATCTTTTTTTGATGAATCGTGCAGCCCTACTGTACAGTTTAACTGTAATAGAGTAAAAGTTTATAATATGAACTTTGTAAAATTGTTACTTTGTAAACATTTCAAGCAAGTTTAAATCATCCAGACTCAATATTTCATTTCTGTCTTAGTTGAATATTTATGCATGATTGTATGTATTATTTATTATTAAAGTACAGTCCCCTAATGTCCGCAATCATTTAAAAAATAGTGAATTATTTGTCATGGAGTGAAATCATAATATACATTGCATAAAAATGAAATATTGTGATGTCAGTGTTTTCCAGAATCCAGTATTTAACAAGACTGAATGAATTTTTACCTTGTGAATTTGTTAAATGCTAATCCTTTATATCTCTGATCTTGTTGATGCTGAAATCAATTTCGAACCAGCAGTCGAGAGTGTGATTCAATAATGGATTCAGTTCATTCTTTGATCTAAAATGTCATAGGACTATGGACACAAGCCACTCAAACTGTCTCTTTTTTCCAATCATCAACTCACTTATGTTCACACACTTTAACACGCACATACACACCCTTCAGTTCATGCTATGTGTGTGTCTATGAAGCTATACTCTGTTTGTTTGACACTGTTTTTTTAGCCACAGTAAATCAGAGCACTAATAATCTCTCTGTTCTTCACAGGATTGAAAAAACGCACCAGGAAGGCCTTCGGGATACGGAAGAAAGAAAAGGACACTGACTCTACGTAGGTTTCACTTATTTATATACCAGTGTTTACCATATCAATATAAAAGTGTTGTATATTTGATATGCTAAAATTTTTTAAGGCCTTGGTTATGAACATGATCAAAACTTTGCAGAAAATCTATCACATGCCTCGTTGTCTGATTGTGAGACTTTCAGATCGTGATACACATTTTTTAAAGTGACAGTAAACAGAGTCTTCTAGAGTTCTGAAGTATTAAAAGATGATTTGTTTATAGTGTAAAGATGAAAGCCTTTTTATGTTGTTATATGTAATGTAGACTGTTTAAAAACCTTAATAAGAGTGTTAGGATTATGAGATAAGAGCAACTTTTGTACATGTTAAGTGTATGCATTTGTAAGTGTCAAACAACAAGTTGCAATGAGGAAAGAATCTCACGTTGCATTATATGTGTTGCTCCACAATATAAACTATACACTTTTCTGTGGTACATTTGTTTGACTGCAGTTTCTAGGAAAAATCAATGCTGTGGGGCAGTATGGCATCAACAACAAGTTTTTTCCTGCAAATTATATTTACAGGAATATATTATATAAGAATAAAGGATTTTTTTGTGCAGTTCTTTGCACAACACCAGATAAACACCACAAAACAAATGAAGGATGTCTATTTCAATTTCAATATATTTTATCTCACAACAAGGGACAGTGTACATTAATCAACATTCCTCAAGGACGTAAATGTACCCAAATTAGCCCAAAGACTAGATTTCATTGTTAGTGCCTAGATGTTAAATGGCTTTAGCAATATAAAAACAAACTTAAACTACAAACAAAACTCAAATAGATAACAAAAAACAACAATAACAATGAACCTAGTGTTCTCAATGTTTGATTTGTTTACAATGTCTGTGTTTTGTAATCGAATATATTTGCATCACCTGATAATCTGTCACCAGTAGGGATGTAACGATTCACCTGACTCACGATTTGATACGATTCACGATGCTAATCTCACAATACGATTTAGTCACCATTTTTTAAACAAAATTATTTGAAACAAATTTGAGGTGAAAAGTCCTTTCATTTTTCTTAAATACTGCATATTTTTTTTGCAAAATAATAAATTTTCTGCCATAACTAAATTGCTATTTTAAAACAAATTCAAAAAAAAAAAAAAAGAATAATACAAACTAAATAAGACTCATTAATATAAACAACTAAAACTGTGACTGTGCTGGGATTTTACATTTTTAAAAAGAAAAATCAGAATATCTCTGTTTTCTGGCTTTGCACATTTAAAATGTTCCCTCCTGAAAAAAAAATCTTTCAGTGGGGACTGAGATGACTGGTGTGGAGAGGTAAGCCTTTCCTAAACCAGAGAGCAGTGTGTACAGAAGTGGTCAAGAGACCCTCTGCTCCAAGGGACTGGCCACTGGCATAAAATACTGATTATAAAATTACTAATTATGTAGTAGGATAGAGACAGGAGTTGAACATGATTATGAAGGTGAATAATTAATATTACTTGTAGAATTAATTAGTTAAAATATCTATGTGATACACTTAAGAATAGATAATCTTGGAAAAAAAAAATGAATATTCAATAATACTAAGCAAATTATTAAAATATGCATAAACTAATTTGAAAAGGAGAGGGTAAAAATAGTCGAATACCCCCTGCTGTAACAGAACAACCTCCTCTTTCAGTCTGAAAAACATCTTTCGCTATGAAAACACTGATGCACCGTGTGATCTCCGCGTAGCACTTATTACAGCAAGCGGAGCAGTAAATCATCCGGTCCATGTGGTTTGGCTTCTTAATAGTTTTTTTTGCATATAGGTCTCTGTGACAGTAGTTTTCACTGTACTGATGGTTTATGTGCATTATATTTGTTCTTCTGTTAGAGTAAATCAAATGTGTCAATTACAAGGCCTGCGCGCCAAATGCGGCCCTTCAAGACATTTAATCAGGCACGACAACAAGTTTTGGTGCTGAAGTTCAAGTGGCCCGCGCTGGCTTTAAATATTAGGTCTGTGACCATTACAATATTGAGACGCCGGTGGTGCGGTTGCGCTTCACCTTGCTCTCTAATTAAGACGTTAGCAAAATGTTACGCTAAATGTAAACAAGCTAAAATATTTCTGAGACTCGTACATTGGCAAAATACGCAAAGTGGACAGAGAATATTGACAATTTCAATTAAGGTGGGAAATATTTATTCATATATTACAAGTGTCCTTTGAAGCAAAATAATCGAAATAATACAATTTCTTACCATTTATTTTTTATATAGGCTACCATTTATCTATTGTAGCCCACTAATAAATATATTGCTTTAATTTTTTATTTCAGTTGTAGGCATCGACAGTTGGCAGCGATCATTTCATGATTAGGCTGCCTTTTTAAAGCTAAAAGAACAACACAATATCAGAATCCATCTGTTGCTTGTTACAATGTGGTAAATCAGTTGTTGGCTTTTTGTTTTATTATCAGTTTTTCTGAAAATGAAATTGTTTTTAAAGTAGACTTCTGTTCTATGCTAGCCTACTGTACTGTTTTATGCTTATATTGGTTAGAGACCTTATTTCGTGTTTTGATAAAGATAAAAGCTGCTGTGACACAAATGTGGTCCAAATTAAATATAAAACCTTGCTATTTTGATAAATGTGGTTTAATAAAGTGTAAGAGATGTTATACAGTTGTTATTACACTTTTATTTCATCCAATAAATACATTTTAAAAAATGTACATGTACGGCCCCTGACTTTATTCTCAACACTCAGTGTGGCCCTTACCAAGTTTGAATTTGACACTCTTGGTGTAAGTAAATGTCTTTTTGCAGTATTTACACAGTTTGTGTTTTGTCTGATTTGTTCAACATTTCTACCAGTTTGGATGATCACATTTGAATCTATTTTCAACCGGCTTCGAATTGTTACCTCCCTATTCACCAGACAACTTATCTGGTGTGGTGTACAAGAAAGACATTTAGCTCAAACGTACAACAAAACTTATGATAAGCAACACATTTTAGATTCCCAAAAATATAGACTCCCTTTTGTGGATATGTTGTCTAAAATGTGCAACAACATGTACCCAGAGCAACAAATTTTATGTGTCACAAAAATGTAGGCTAAAACACGCGTTCAATGAACTTGGGCTGTATTATTGGGCGATATAGAGTGATAAATGATATATATATATATGTGTTTTTTATGTAAATAGTCTGCTAGGCTGTCATAAACATCTTCTTAATTTACATCACCAACAATCAGAATTTCATCTTTTGTGGATTTGAAAAAAAATCTGAAAGATATGGGCTCTATATTCTTACTCTATATTCTTACTGTGTGTGTGCCAAAACGGCAAATTTAACTCAACAAAAACATATCCAAATTTTCTGTAAAACACTCTAGCTTCAAAATAAGAGTCAGGCTTTGCATAGTAAATAATCTTTTCTCTCATTCAATCAACATGATGTAGTTCCATGCTATGTATTTGCTTCAGGGTGTAAAAAGGCTGCAGATGATGCTTGTATTTCATTTATTTATTTATTTGAGAGTGTGTCAGTTTGGAGCTCAACACACAGGTGTTTCTGTCCCTCTGAGCAGAGCCTGGCTAATTGCGTCTGTGCATGAGTTGAGAGAAAAGAGAGGCTTGCATGTTAAGTGGGTATTAAAGACCTCTCTGTCTCTCTCTTTGTCTCTTTTGTTTTTTTTCTCCTGTTTTTAGGGGGTCACCAGACAGAGATGGTGGAGTAAGTACCTCTTAACTGTAGCATCCTTTCAAGAGCCAAATTTACTATAATTTGTATTTTGGAATTTGAATCAATATTTTAATTAGTGCTGGCAAAGTTGATTCATTAACATATGCAGTTAATTAAATATGTTAAGAATTAAGTGCATACGTGTACTGTTCAGTTCATTCATTTCATTCAATTCATTGAGATTTTGGGGAACTGACTGAATAAAATATTCAGAGCTAATTGCAGCTCTTTAGAGCTGCTGCACATGCACACACACACGCACGCACGCACGCACGCACGCATGCACGCACATAAAAGACCACTCATTTCTCAATAAATAAAGAAAAACATTTCCCTAAACAACTTATCCATAATATAACTGGATAATGAAATAACCGTTTAATTTCTCCGGGTTCTCCGGTTTCCCCCACAAATCCAAAGACATGTGGTATAGGTGAATTGGGTAGGCTAAATTGCCCGCAGTGTATGTCTGTAAATGGGTGTGTATAGATGTTTCCCAGTGATGAGTAGCAGCTGGAAGGGCATCCGCTGCGTAAAAACATATGCTGGATAATTTGGCGGTTCATTCTGCTGTGGCGACCCTGGATTAATAAAGGGACTAAGCCGAAAAGAAAATGAATGAATGAATGAATGACAAATTATATCAAAATATATATGTAAATATATTTCTTTTTTATATTTTTGTATTTTTGTTCTGTATGCGTGTGTATTTATACAAATATAAACATAAATATACACTGCACATGGATGTATTATGTAAATACAAACTTTTATCTTGGATGCAGTTTGACAGCACTAGTATTAACATTCATTCATTTATTTTCTTTCGGCTTAGACTCTATTTCAAGGGTTGCCACAGCGCAATGATCCGCCAGCTATTCCAGAATATGTTTTATGCAGCAGATAATGACGGATGATTTATGCAGCTAGCGACCTTCTAGCTGCAATCCAGTACTGGGAAACACCAATACACTCTCACATTCATATATGCACTTGTGCACTATGGCCAATTTAGTTTGTTCAATTCACCTATACCGCATGTCTTTGGACTGTGGGGTAAAACGAAGCACTCAGAAGAAACCCACACCAACCCGGGGAGAACATGCAAACTCCACACAGAAATGCCTTCTGACCAGCCAGGACTCAAACCAGCGACCTCCTTGCTGTGAGGCAACAGTGCTAACCACTGAGCCACTGTGCCACCCTAGTATTACCATTATTAAGTTAATGCAAAAGAGAAGTGTTTAGCCCATTAGTCTACAGTTGTAATTTAAATATTGTCTAGAAAATAAGTTGCCAGGCTAGTAGTTTTTTGTCTTAACCGCATTATTATTACATAAAAAACACAGATAATTCACACGTCTGCATAAGCTGTATAATTTAAGAAAGAAATTATGTAAAATAGGCAGTTTGTGGCTGTAAAAAAGACAGCATTAGAAATAAGCATTAAGTTCCCCTCACTCCTCCACAAATAAATCATTTAAAATTAGCAGTATTCAGAACAGAAATTATAGCATTCACTATAAAAAACATTCATAATAAATGTCAAGCCTAAACAACGTGTAAAGCAAAAGTAAAACAAGGGGTGTGTGTGGAAAATGTGCTACACAAACACTCTCATGTTGTGCGTAAATGTGTGTGCTTTGAGCATGTTATGCTTGTTTGATGATAATTGCGTTATGTAAGAAGCTTTGTGTCAGTCCCTCCAGGATTTTGCGAATCCAATGTTTCTTGAGATAAAAAAGGAGAAAAGATTTTTGAAGTATTTTTATAGCAACACACAAGAATTGAATCAAATAATTTTGTCACAAAATCAGTAATATTATACCACCGATATTTAAAAGAAACTGCTACAATATCCTGGAGCGACTTGTCACAGCACATTTGAAATGCTATAAAATGTGAATTATGTTTTAGGAAGTATGTTAAATGCTTGTACAAAAGTTCATTAAAACAAATTATGTCTTTTTTTTTCTGTATTATGGACGATCTTGACACAAGGAACCCCAAGAGATTGAATCGGTATACTTACTCTATAGATAGCATAGTCTTGTAGAGAAAAGTCTAACATTGCAGCTTGTAGCTGAAAGTCTAACTTTATACTCAATACTCAATAAACGCCTGTAGATTCCTGGAGTGACACCCCTAAATATACCAAAATCATATAAATATGATCTCAATAGAATTGAATCTGAGTTATGATGTTGTGTTTTGATTTGCTCAGTCACAGAAAAAGACCAATGGGGCTCCAAATGGCTTCTACGGGGAGATTGACTGGGACAGATATGTAAGTACATCTTTCAAGAGCCTGGTCATTTTCAGCAAAATGTAAATGACAGTTCAAGCCTATTACATTTTATTTTTGTTTAATTTAGATAAACTGTAATAAAGATTGACACCGGTTCTTTTCTTTTGCAGAACTCACCTGAATTAGATGATGAAGGATACAGCATCAGGCCAGATGAGGAAGAGGGAGATATCTTTTTATTGAGCCATGGCATAGAATCAATGACTTTATTTAATATTCAGTAATTGTAAAAATATTATAATTTTTTTTGGCAATGAAAAAACAAGGGTGTGATGTAACGGAAATCCAACCAGTGTGTCTTTGATGTTTGATTTGCAACAGATTTTTTTAAGAATTATTCAGCTGTAATGGCCACTATCTAAACATTATTATCAATTCTGCTAGGAAGCAAATTTTAAACAATAAATAAATGTCTCTAAAACAGTTTTAAGTATTATATTATATTATATTATATTATATTATATTATATTATATTATATTATATTATATTATATTATATTATATTATATTATATTATATTATATTATATTATAATAAATTATATTAAATTATATTATATTATATTATATTATATTAAATTATATTATTTTATATTATAATATATTATATTATATTATATTATATTATATTATATTATATTATATTATATTAAATTATATTAAATTATATTATATTATATTATATTATATTATATTATATTATATTATATTATATTATATTATATTATATTATATTATATTATATTAATTATATTATATTATATTATATTATATTATATCATATTTTTGGGGTTTCAAACCTTAAATTGTTCAGCTTTTATTTAATTGGAAAACCACAGTTTAGACAACCATAGTAAAACCATAAAAACCTGTTTTTTGCAATACTTTTGTTAAAAACAGATTTATTCTAAACGCCATTGCATTCTTTCAGTTTTAGATTTAATAATAACAATAAAACCAACCAACAGATAAGAACCAGTTTTAAAATACTCACCAGCACAAACTGAACTCGCACTTGATGTGTGGCAAGTGTTAATTTTAGTCAATTGTTTTTGTCTTTCCTGACTAAGGTTTGTAAAAATGTACACAGTGTTGCAATCCTGACAATTAACAACTGACCCCTTAACAGCCCTCCACCAGTCTCCAAAGAGAAGACTCACTTTTTCTCGTCCAGCGAGTCTGAAGAAGAGGAGGATCACCGCAAAAAATTTAAGATCAAAATCAAACCCCTGCCAGCAGACGCTAGCTTTGCGGCTCCCTCGGTAGATGAATTAAAAGCCTCCATAGGCAACATAGCTCTGTCTCCCTCGCCTCTGGTGAGTCCAGCCAATGTTAATCACGCATTACACATCTCATGTCATTTCCTATCCCTTTTCTTTCTGCTTAATTGGACATCCCTTACACAAAAATAATAATGCTAATAAATTACACTGAGAATGTTTATTTTAATAGGAGTGAGCCTATTAGCTTAAAGTCACATTAATAGTTAATATTAGTTAAAATCACACACTATTTTAAGTTCTCGATCAAATTTTTTGTGTGTTACAAAATAAAATTGACCCTAAGTTGTGGAAAACATCACAAATCAGACCAGATTCTGTTTGATGTTTTTCACATTCATAGCAAGTGTTTTAACAATTCAGAGCCATGTATGGGTGAATGCCAAAATGCAATAGACCCTTTTCACATTGCCAGGTCTCTCAGTAGTGGAAGCCATCATAGGTGGGTAAACTTAAAGCACAGTGAATCGGAAAGTACAACAAATATTTTTTTACAATCCTGTTTGCTGAAATAATAAAAGAAAAACTCCACGATAGTGTTATCAAGACTTTCATAAAAAGGAAAAAAATTGTGTGACTGATGACGACAGCAAGAGGAGAGAATATTGTCAAATTTACTCTCAGACACTGCATCAGAAACACCTTGCATAAGCGGTAATTCGTTGTTTTGTAATTTTACACAATGATGATATAATACATTCAGAAATTTTTATAAATATCCATACGTTTATAAAAAAATCTAAATATTAAAAACCTTCAAGGATTTAAGATTATGATGACCGTTAAACGTGTCATAATAGTCTTGTGAAAGGGTCCATAAGGTGACTGATTTGGTTTACTTTTGATTTACAAATTTAAATAGTATTTTTTTTTAAATACATGTCTGATCTGACTTGGTGTCAGTATTGTGTAAATTACTTCAAAAAGTAATTAATTACTGATTCCATGATTAAAGTTGTATTTAAATTACTTTTCTAATTACTTTGTCTGAAAAGTAACTTAATTACTCAATAAGTAATTTAATTGAATTGAATTGAACTACATGCATTTCCCATAAATATCAACACATATTATTTATCAATTAATTTTCCTTCGGCTTAATCCCTTATTTTTCAAGGGTCGCCACAGCAGAACCACCAACTATTTTAGCAGCTTCCAGCATCTTTTAGCTTCCAGCTGCAACCCAGTACTGGGAAACACTCATAAACCCTCATATTACCCACACATACTCATACACTATGGCCAATTTTATTTACCAATTCACATATAGCACATGTCTTTGGACTGTTTGGGAAACCCACATGAACGCGAGAATAGGCAAACTCCACACAGAAATGTCAACTGGCCCAGCTGGGACTCGCACCAGCAATCTTCTTGCTGTGAGTCAACAGTGTTAACCACTGAGCCACTGTGCTGTCTTATCAACACATAGACAACAGAAATTAAACTCTTTCAATTCTTCAAGAGTCAAGGTTATTGCACACTGAATCCAAAATTTTCATCTGTGAATTTTGCACGTTAAAAAATAAATTCAACCTCACATTGTGTGAATTGTAATGACAGACTGCCACGAAACTTTTGTAGGTTCGAACCGAGTTATTTTTTTTTTGGCTTTTCGCATCCAAAAAATTGCTTTGAGGGGTGTTCAGACAGTTCACACCCACCGTGCAAACAAAAAAGAAATGTTAACTCTTCATGCATGAAGTAGAGAGACAGTTTACACACACTTTTTCTGTCTGTAAGAAGAGGAAATGTCTTGTTGAATAGATGCAGATTTTACAGCTATATGTAAGGAGGCTTATGAAATCGAGGAAGTGCTTTAGGTTGTTTATTAACCTTGTCAACTCAATTTTATAGTAACATCATGACAAAAGCCACAATCCAGTCTTGGCTTACACAACATAGGGCTGTGCTTGTAAATGTGTGTGGTTAATATGAGGCTATCACACTGTGGAGGTTGTTTCTGGAGAGAGCAATGAGCAGTTCAGATGGAGCTGCCTGCCATTTTAACAGTCCAAAAAACGCCTACTTGCCGTTACTCTAAAAAACTGTTTTGAGTTATGGCAAGCTATAAAGCTTCAGCCTGTTAGTTACATCGATTTTAATGAGCATTTAATACAATTTTAGGGTGCAAGTCTTGGTTTTTGTGCACTGCATACAGTATTCAGGAGATGAATATGTCTGTGGGCTGTCAGTCATTCTTCGCTGGTTCAAAAAATTGAGACCTCAATATAATGTTATAGGAATAGTAAGTAACATTTAATATATTAGTTATAGTAAGTAACAAATGTAAAAAGAAAGAAACATAATATTTCTCACTACCAGGGTCATCAGGTGAAGTCAGAATTATTGTTTGCCCCCTGAGGGTCATCCAGATTTGATTCAGAAAGGCATTTTTTGGTCAGATGGCTCATCGGTTTGACTTTCATTCATTCACCGTCATTAGTTTTAAAAAGCACCCACTCCATTTTGTTTGTATATATTTTAATTAAGCATTAACTCTACAGGTGCCTGATAGTTAATCATATTCCCTCTAGTGAACGTATAAAAATCATCATCATAATTTACACGAGTGCACGCCTCAATGTCTCACACCCCCCTTAATAGGTGCTGGCGCCCTCCTGGTGGGGTGCGCCCCACAGTTTGAAAACCCCTGCAATAGACAACAGCTGCATAGGCAACATCTAATGCAGGGGTTCTCAACCTTTTTCACTTCGAGACCCACCTCCTTCTCTGAAAATTTTTTGAAGGCCCAAACTGATTGTCTAGAGAAAATGCTCATTTTAAAGCTTTATTTATTAGCAAAATAAATTTTAATCATTTCTTTATTAGCAAAATAAATTTTAATCATTTCTTTTGCCTTCTATTATTCTCTTTTTTTAGATCATTAAAAAAAACAAGAAAAAAAACATTATAAATATACATATATTTACATATAAAATATAGTAATATATATTTTAATATTAAAAAAAACGCACAGACAGGTTCAAAGCTACAGTTATCGCAAGCCAGTTATTAAAACTATTAATGTTACCTTTACATTTGCGTGACTGTTTGATTTATACAACTACAATGTCCTAGTTGACGCGCAGCGATTGGAAGTTTAAGCCACATGTCTTTTTGCACCAAGTCCGAATTAGCTTATTCAATTAGAGAAAACGGGAAATGCCATTACTTCGATCATTTAAAATATTACATATTCATATTTAATATTGAAATCAAATAATTATAGTATAATATTTAAGTTCATTTTAAGCTATCTTGCGGCCCACCTGGAGGATCGCTGAGGTCCACGGGTTGAGAATCCCTGATCTAATGTAAATATCTATGAATGCGAGCGTCAGCAACCGTTGGTGACAAGGTGAGCGTGCTGAGTGACACGACAAAGTTGAGAATCCTTCAACTTTATGCAAATGAAAAGTGACTTATTGAGTGCCAGCCAATAGGAGCACCAGTAGAGCTCACGTGATCTTCTCTCATCTCCTTCAGAGGCCGGATATATTTTCCTTACTGTAGACCTACACAAACCTGTGTTTGCTGCAAACACAACCGCGTTAGTTATAACTTAAAACGCCCATAATGATGCTCTAAACGGGGTGGTAACAACTTCTTTAAGGAAGAACCCCATAATATCTTTGTGCAAATTATATTGTTTTACACGCATATGCAATTAAAAAAATATTCAATATTAGTTTTGGTAAAAACATGCTCCCTTTTTTATATATCAGTTGAAATATGTGTACATATATAGGCACATATAGGGCCTGTGTTTCCTTTACAAATATTATTAAGAATATTCCATAGTCAGTTCTAAATTAACATAAAATCACTCACAAAAGCTAACACGTATTCTAATTTCATATATAAATCCAGCCTGATCTCACGAGGAAATGTAATTATTTTAAGTTTTGTCAGTTTAGTCGAGTTCAGTCGTATGAAAATGTGCGATTTTAAAAAGGAGGTGTGACACCTAACCCCACCCCTAACCCCAACCGTCATTGGGTGATGAGCAAATCATACTAAATAGGATATTGCTTTTTTTTATGTCTACTTTTACAATTTGGGAATCTAACTACAGCTCCAGAGGTATAGTTGCAAGCATAGAAGTTTGCGATGCAGTTTGCGAATGTTCGTTGGAATGATGGATTTGGGAAATGTCAAATCAATGAACTATGTTTGTAACGACGCAACTTGCGACCTTAGTTGGCTAACGATGGTTTTCGGAAACGCACCCCAAAGCGACAGGCAGCTACAAAGTCGCTGCTAGTGTGAATGAGGCATGAGGGTTAGTTTTATGTAGTTATTTGTAATTTATTGTTGCTGTTATAGTAAGTGCATGGATCAAGGTTGTGTAACAAGGACACTAAAATAAAGTGTTACCGAATATCATATGAATTACAAAATATTCTGCTTTTGCTGGTTTAGTAAATATTTGATCTCTATTTGAAGGATAAAAATGAAAATAAGAAAAAACTCTTAATTCAACATTTAAAAGTGATTTACAAGGTTGTTTTAAACCTCAATGAGTTTCTTTCTTCAGTTCAATGCAATTGAAGATATTTTAAGAAATGTTGCCAGAGACAACATTTGGGGAAAATATCTAATTGCAGTTTTTTTTACCAGATATTGCCAGATATTTTAATTTGGTTTGCGATTTAATTTTGTAGTCAAGCTTCAGCTCAATATTCTGTATTGTAGCTTCTTGCTACTAAAATGCAGTGAGTGTTAGTTAAAAAAAGAAGCTGAAAAGATTAACTTACTTAAACATTTATTCAAATGAGTTTTTAAAGATTCAGAAATTAAACACTCTTTTTTTTCTCTAGAGCAAACAGTTAACACAAATAAAATGACCTTACCTTTCTGTAAACAAGTTGAATTACGGAGATAGCTTATTATAAAAACAAAAAAATATTATAATATTATAAAAAATTACAGAACACACAGCAAACTAACATAGCTGAAACAACTCTGAAATTGCATGTGGCTGTTGCTTGCTGCTAGATTGTCACTGGTAATACTTTCAGTTGACTTTTTAGCAAGACACTCATTACTCAATTGTGCTCACTCAATTGGCTACATGACTGTCACACAGACAGCAGTCACGCATTTGCTCTGGGCAGGGGAAATTAAATAATACAAATATATTTCAAATTGCAGCCCCTTGTGATTAGCTCATCATAACGTTTCAAATCGCGATTTAATTTCGATTAATCGCACAGCCCTAGCTACTGGTCAACTGGTTGTTTTCCAACATTATTCAAAATGTCTTCAACTGTGTTAAACAGGAGAAAGAAACTGACTGGATCAAAATAAGGGTAAATAAATATAATTTTCATTTTTAGGTGAACAAACTCTTTAAAAAAAGAAATTAGCAACATTGTTTTAGAAAAAGGAAGTATTGATTTTAAAAAGTTTAGTTTGTAAAGTCATCTAAAGTCTATCTAACAGAGGTCAGTGAGATGAGATATGGCAGAGATGAGTCTTATCTGACTCACTGAGAGTGTTGTGAAGTCAGCGTTATCTGAAGTCAGAGTTGGTAGGAGTTTCAGGTGGAGTCTCTGTTCTCTCTCAATAATTCAGTTTGGAAACTGGGCACAATGACTCTACTGCATGAAGCGACAGGCCTACCGATAGAGCGCAACCATTCAGACTGGAGCGTATCGCATGAAGAACTAGCATGCTAAATAATTCACAGACACACACACACTCCTCTGTCAGTGTGCCTTCAAATCCATTTTTTGGGGTCTTGTCAGTCAATCTTACCGAGAACTAAAACTCAGGACCACCTGCTGGGGTGTTTCATGTTTTGCTTTGTTCCTGAAATTAATTGGCACTCAGATCGCTCTTTAGCTGCTGTAAAGTAATTATCTTTTCTGGGGTTTTCATTAGCTCATATTCCCAAAGTTAAGTTGATTCTGCACATCTGAATTGAATTTCTAAGTGTGCTCGGTGAATGCTAATCCACTTTCAGACTTTGAGACATTTTTCCATGCCTGTGGAATGTGGATCATCTAATTATAATATTCATAGTAAAACTTTACATAGTATTTTAACTCAAGAGACAGCCGAGTGAACAGTTATTTAGTTGGTGTTTTTTTATTTAATGAGTTATAACAGTTCTGATCTGGCGTTCCCATCCTGCTATTTTTATAGAGGTGTCTCCGTATTGTGATTTTATTAGTTGACTGATAGTCAGATGTTTGGGTGAGTCAGATGTTTTTCTTCTTTTTTTGAGCCGCAATGTACAGAAAATTATACAAAAGGTGTGGAAGATTATTATTTTTTTGCTTAAAAATTAACAATTAACTGCAGAAAGCTCTCACTGCAAACAGGATTTGCATTTCACATGAAACAAAAAAGCAAAAAATTGCCTGTTCGAGCATGTTTGGAGCACAATGTCCTCACTGACGCAATGTCCTTTACTGATCTCATGTCAAGAGCAACTAATTCTGCAATGTCCTTTATTTCTCTTCTTCTCTTTTCGGACTCAGGTCTGAAATCTAGCTTTCTTTGAGTTATGGTGCTGCTCTAGCACTAGATGAACTGTCATCATCAGTCAGATATCGAAAGTGCATCTAGAAAGAGGATTATAGTCATTTTAATAGTCCTAATATTGATATTCGCAAATTAACAGCAGTATTTATTTAGAAAAGAAAGTAAGAGGTTAAAAATGTTTGTTTTCTAGCTTGATACTAACAGAAACTTAGGGCTCTATTTTAACGATCTTGGCATAAAGTCTAAAGCGCATGGTGCAAAAGCATTTAGGGAATTCACTTTTGCATGTATTTTAAGGACGGAAAAATATGATTTGCGCCCCAGCGCATGATCTAACAAGGTTTTGCTTATTCTCTTAATGAGTTATGGGTGTGTTTTGAGCATAACATGTATTAAACAAATCAGAGTCTCATCTCCCATTCCCTCAGTCAAAGTCAGTTGCGTCGCACCAAAGCTGAGCGTTTAATTAGCGAGAAAACAGTTAAACAGACTATCTGCAGCTTGAGGATAAAGAAGGAGCCTCCTCCATACGGCCTCTTTACTTTCTCTTTACTTGACTTTTACTCTTTACTTTACTCCTTTACTTTCGTAGAGCAAGAAAACTGTAGTAGACTCACTCCACTGAAGACATCCATTAGCCTACATATTTAAATTTGTTTGTTAAGCACAAAGATTTATTTCAACACTTTTTCTAAATTCAGTTCTAATTTCCAGCAAACGAATATATGAACAATAATGATGAAGTGAGTTTAAAAAAACGGTTACATCCAAACACACATCCTATTCTTATGCGCCATATGATGATGCATACGTCTCCAAAACTCAAGAGGTGGACAAATCTAAACCTGTTTTTATTAAAACAAATATAAAATTGCATATAATAAATAATACTGCTGCTAATAATGTTATACAAATGCAAATTGTCATGAATAAACTGAAAAAAGTCCAATAAGATGAGGAATGCATGGAGGTGCTGGTTTTTATATTTTTGTATGTTGAAAATAATTCAAAGAAGATTTTTGTGTGTTGCTGTACATCCTGTATGTTTTAAGGAATGTGTACGCGTTTTGGACCTGCATAGGTGCATAACTAACATGCTCTGCGCTGCACTGGCCTTAAGACCAGCTTTTAGTTGGTAAATGGCGCAGTCTATTTTAGTTTCTCAAAATAGCAACGGACCAACAATGCACCTTAACACACCTCCTTTTTTGAACGGAACACCCATGAGTCCACAAAGTGCGCAAATGGATTTGCTATTTAAACAGCATGGTGCAAAACGTGAAAAATAGGGTTGCGCTGGTCTGAAAATAGCAACAAATTGCGTCAAAAACATCTTGTGCCTTTTTGCACCAGGTGTATTATAGAGCCCTTTATGCGCTAGGAACTGAAATGAATGGACTCGCTCTGATCTGCTCATACTGAATGAAAGTGCATTGTAAAATTTACAACAATAATGTAATATACAGCATTTTTACAGTGTATACTAGCATGATCCTCGTTTCATAATTTACCTCTGTGAATATGCGACTGAGATTTTTATAATCAGTCTTCTCCCATACAAGCATCAAATATTCGACTATTTGGGGTCACCCCTATATAAATTGCATAGCATCGTATTATTTTATGTTTAAAAAACAGGAAATAAGATGGAATATCACTTAAGGGATAATAAAATGTTATTATTTAAACATTATTTATTACTTTTATATATTATTGTATTATTTATATACTATACTTTTTTAGTATTCCATGTTGAACACAAGGTTATTACTGTTTATCTGACATACTGTGTACATCTTTTTAAACAAATATAACATTTTGTCACGCTTCATAGATTTAAGACTTTAATTTCTGAATTAAAGTATTTGTTTCTTTAAGTGAAAAATCTTGCTGACTTAATTTATATGAAAAGTACTTTTTATTCACATTTGACCAGATATTAATTTGATTTAATCTAAAATCATTCAACACAACACAATGGCTTTCTTTTACTTCACATTTTAACATCAACAAAAGGTTACGTTTTTAGCACTTAAAATGACCTCAGTGACTCAAATCCACTTTGTCAAGTATATTGGAACGCCTGGCATTCCTTACTTATGAATTAAACATCAGTCACATGCCCATCCTGTGCCATGGCAACCTCTGCGTATTTGTGCAACCATGGCAATGGATTAACCATGAATACTCATCAGAAGAAAGTGTGAGCAAAGGTTGAACAACAGAAATGCTACAGTGGAGATTGTACTCACTCTCTCTTTCTCTCTGTCTTTCTCTCTGTCTCTCTCTCTCTCTCTCTCTCTCTCTCTGTCTCTCTTTCTCTCTCACTCTCTCATTGTTTCAGAGGGATAGTGATAATTCATACACTTGCTGTACTTGATCATGTAGTCTGAACAGAGAATATTACGTGGAGTCAGCCATCCAGAACACAGCCAGAGATAAATGTAACGGTAGAGTTACAGGCGAGTGAAAACAGACACAAAGGCTCTTCTTAATATAGCACACCTCGACCAGGTGCTGGCTTCCAGCTGCTATTCATGGTTTATTGATAAGGTTTGCTTCTTTATTAAGCCTCTTGTCTATAGGCAGTCATCCAGCAAGAGTTAATAAAGCTATGTTATGTTCTCAAGGCCTGACTGTTATATGGCAGAATGTAGACATATAGAAAGATTGATCCAAACTAACAAAATCATTGTCATTTGCTCAGCCTTTTGTAATCTTGTTCTATTATTATTAGTTTTGATTTTATTTAATTTTAGAAGAAAGTTTTAGATTGTTGAGAGTTGAAAGCATATTTAAAAGTTTGTTTAAAAGTTGTATCCATTATCGTCAGAATTTAGGTGTCATTAAGTACATTATTGTGCGTAATTGCTGTGCACCTTCATTACTGTTCAGAGGTCTTATTTTGTTTTTATTGAATTTTATTTTATTTAAATAAAATTTTTATTTTATTTTTATAATTTTTTTATTTAAATTAAATTTTTATTTTATTTTTATTTAGTTTTATTTTATTTTATTTTATTTTATTTTATTTTATTAATTGTTTTAATTTAATTTAATTTAATTTTATTTAATTTTATTAATTTTTAATTAATTAAATTTTTATTTAATTTAATTTTGTTTTATGCAGCCAGGACCAAATAAACTGGTCAAGTCTGAGAGTAAAGACATTAAACATGAGACAAGAGAGGTATATTTTTAATTTTTGCATTTAATATTTCTGTAATAAATGTTGTTGTTTAAAAGATTATAATTATAAAAAAACTTCTGAAAATCTAAATATTACTGCTGTTTACAGTATTGCTGATCAATTAAATGCAGCATGAAGTTATAATTATAGACTTTTATAGACATTGTTAAATTTAGCTTTTTAATGTATTTTTATTATATCAATTCCATGGAAACATAAAAGTCATATGAGCCACTCGAGCGTTCTCTCGAATGAGTGATCTTCTCAAAGTGATAAATCACCCAAAAATGTAAAATTCTGTCATCATTTTCATTCTTTCTTCTGTTGAACATGAATGAAGATATTTTAAAGAAAGCTGGAAACCTATAACCATTGACTTCCATAGTATTTGTTTTTCCAGCTATGGAGGTCAATTTTCAGCTTTAAGAATGATCTCTTTAAGCTCTTTAGAAATTAAGTATTAAACAAGTACAAATATATATTTATTTTACAACAAAAATATTTTTAGTCTTAATACTCAACATTTTCACACTTAAATTTTTAGATGTTACTTGCCATTCGCTTGTAATTAATTGTCTTAGTGAAAATAGTTTTCACAACTTTTTTTCAGTCTAAAGGGATTAAGGTTACTGTGCTGACTGATCCTATTTGACTGATCCCCTGTCTGACTGATTGCCTTATTAACTGTTATACAGTACTGGAGGCAAAATCTGTAATCAACAAAATGTGTTTACACAGTGTTGCATCATGCTGTCGCCAGTGTTTGTAGACATTTTCTCCATGTCATTTCTCTCCAATTCCATGTAATGTGTTTGTGCATGCTTACCAGCACAATGCTAATGTAGATGATGCTCCTTTTTTTCTGTCTCTCTACCTGTCTGTCTCTACGTTTTTTCCATCTTTTCTCTCTTTCATGCTGGCTGGTATAGAGGAATAGTCCGGTAAGCTGTTTATACGTACATTGTGTGTTCCTATTTCAGAGTGACCTCATCTTATGTTTTTATTATTTTGGCATGGTGAAGACTGCATGCTTGGTGTTTAAAATTCCATTAAGAGCTGATCTACTGGACAGACAGTTTGGAGATATTCTGAAGAATGTTGTGAACTAGAGGCCATTGACTTTTCTTGGTTTTTCTTGCACTTTTCTGGCAAACCAGATGTTTGTATCTACATATTGCCTTAAAAGTAAAGTAAAATCAGACTCATAGTGTGTATTTTAAAGAGTCCCTATAATGGGTTTTTGAAAATGACCTTCCATGCAGTGTGTAACACAGCTCTAAGTGAAGTGAAATATCCAGCTAAGGCTTAAATCTGAAAGTTCACCATGTTTAAAACTATTGATTCATCTATTAAAAAAAAAAAAAAAGACTCAGAGTGATTCAAATGAATCGTTGCGGTGACGAATCTTTAGCCATTTTGGCGGTACAAAACTCAAGCCCCGCCCATTTGTTGCACGCGCAGACCCAGGAAAATTTAAACCCCCAGCCCCACCCACAAACACTGTAGAAAGAAAAAGAGGAAGACAAACACGTCACGAAGTTTGTGCTCTGAAGTTTGAGGGAAAGTTAGTGTTATTTTCCCCTGTTTGTTAAAGGAAGGATCAGAAAAGACTATTGATGTATGGGACTTTGTCAGAGCTTGAAAGGAACTTTACAGTACACAGTTCATGGATCAGTTCCTTCCTCCATTTCACAAGTGTAAGTAATTTAAGTGCGATTAAAATGGTTGCCTCGTTTTCTCTAACTTGTAAATTATGTATTTAATTATGTTTTGTTACTTGTAACCAATCCACGCGGCTCGTACTGTAAGTTATCTAGTTAACTCTTTATATTCTCATATCGCGTCTAAACCATGTTGAAAACGTGACACGTGCTGCTTTCTTTATGGATTTAAATAGACTGTAGACTGGGTCATCGTACCAATTAGCACAGATTAGCATCGCGATAAGGAGGGCTTTGGGAACAAATAAATCGCTGAACGAATCATATGGGAGTCGCTGGGATAATTAGGTAAAAGTAAATGCATATTATAAGACAATTAAAGTGTTTTTTGACCTTACACGCATATCAGTCTGTTTTTGAAGAACCCCAAAACCAAAATATGACCTTTTTAATGCATAATAGAGGCTCTTTAATAGATGTATGTGTACTCTAACATTGAAGTTAAACAGTAAAACAGGGCAATCTTTCTAAATTTGTTTATCGATGCAGAAATACATGCTCAATTCAAATTTTTTACATTTTCAGGGGATAAATAATGGATTCTGCCCTATGGTAACCTTTGATGGGTTTTTTCAACAGACGTGATTCTCAAAGATTATCTGAATAAAGATGTAAATAATATGAATTGACCAATAAGATGTAATTGAGTTAAATATGAATTTGGGTCTTTAAAGCATGTATTACACAAACTACTGAAAAAACTTGAATCCCCCCCCCCCCCAACCTCTGATAGACAATGTTTAGTTTGCACACTGGGTGGGATACAAAATAAGCAAAAGCTAGAAGGATATATATGTACATAATACCTACAAAGCATACAAACACACTCTGGATTTGCTGGACATGGCATGGGTTGTTTTACTGTAGATGAACAGTGTACTTTTGCATGTTTGTTTCACTTTAACATTTTTAACATTATCTGAATAAGTGGGCACTCCATCTTTAATCATCATCCTGGCTCTTATATTAAGTATGTAAGCATTTGGTTTTTCTGCTTTTCTGCTCTTGGCTCTTGGTGGGGGTGACCTTTGCCTACAGCCTATAGGATTAAACCTTGCCACTGGTACATCACCCTAATCACTGAGAACTCACAAACTACACTCAGTCTGAACTCAGAGCCCTTGTTCCTGGAGGTAATCCAGACATGAGGGAAGGAGAATGGGGGGAAAGGCATATAATGAGGTTAAATTGGAATAAGCAGGAAACGATGTCCAACGCTAAAGTATATGTCAACAGGAAATTCTTGTCCTTTCGCTTCCGTTCGAACTTTAAATTTGGTCTAAGAGTGGTGTGCATAACTGCAAATTTCCCCCCTATTTGATATATCTGTGAAATCTGTTTGAAGTGAGCAGTACTGCTTGTACTTTCTATGCTTTTAGATCTTCTGAAGACTAAACAGTGCTGAGACAAGCAGTACAGCACAGGTGCAACTTTGGCAGTACATGATTTAATACCATTTTTAAGAATTGCTGAAATCCAAAAAATTATTCTTTAGTTTGATATGAATTTTACCGCTTATTAAGGAAACAGTTCCCCGAATATTTCATGTATATATCATGAATATATCATGTCATCGTTTAGCATTGTGGAATTTATTATAAGAACTTAAAATTGAGACTTTGCAATGAACACACACAATGCCAGAAAATTATTATAAAATGCATGTACAGTACATACTCTGATATGCATTTTCAAGTTGTATGATTATTTTATGTGATGAAATTTTAATCAAATCAAAATTTAGGTAATTATATCTTTACTTTAAATCTCTTAATGGTCTCACCAAGTAAACTGATTAAACAATCTTTAATTCAAAATCACCATTAAAGCATGTCAAAGGTGAACATAGTCTAATGCACACACTTCCGTTTTGCAACTGGGCTTGCTTTTGATCGATGTCTATATTACTGATTTATCACTTTCTGACCAGGTGTCTGTTCTCTCTTCCTTTTTGCTGGTCACAGAGACGTAGCCCGGTAAGTGCCCTTTATTGTTATTTTTCTGTCCACCAGTGTTTAAAGCTAGAACTTTTGAATTTTGAAGATACCCATTTTATAACGTAAGATGTTTAAAGAGATTGAGTTTCCATGTGATGGCATTTCCTAATAGAGATGCAAATTAAATTAGATATTTATGTATTATTAAAGTGTATTAATTGCTAATCAAAGTCAACATTAGCACTCTATCACTATTCCTCTCCTGTATCTGACGTTTAAACCTAAACAACAGGCCCATGTGAATAGAAATGTCTCTTACTCGTGTGCTACAGATCTATGTGATCAAAAATGTTTACTTTGGCAAATGCAATTTTTATAAATCTAAACACAAATTACAGAGGCAGTTATTTTGACAATTTGATAACTATTAAAAAAACCCAATATATATTACAGTATCCTGACTTGTCCTACATGTGTGTAAATTTTATTGAAATTACAAAACACAAGAGTATTTTTTTCCTGAATGGCCTGAGCAGTCAAATTTAGAGCACACATTTCAGCATTCGCTTCTTTTACCCGTGCCTCTGAATAAGTGTGGCTCTGTTGCTAAGCAACTTTCTGCTAATGAAAACATAACTTTCAGAATATACATCAGACATGCCTATCAAACATGTCTACTACATTTTCATGTCATGTCGGACAAAGTGAGGTACAGTATGCACTTTCGGGGGTCTAGTAACTTGTACACAATTGTAAGCACAAACTATTACAAAAGTGATTGTATTTTTATGGTAATTAATAAAAATAATTATTCACAGAATTTATAAATATTAATGTTTAATTCTATACAAAACATTCCAATAGAAACTTTGAAAGAAAATATGAAGTCACAAAACTATATAAATAGTCAGAATGATCGCTGTGGCCACCCTAGTAGTTTGAGAATTCTGGAAGTCCCTATTTTAAACTGAGTGCGATAGAGCAAAAATATTTTGTATGAATATTCGTCCGAAAAATGTTGTCTCACATTGTTCTACAAATGTCATTTTGACTTTAAAAGCCTCAAGAATTATGTTGTATAGTGAATCTATTTGTAAATGTTAATAAAAAGCATCAAAAAAATGTTTTGATGATCAAACTACATGACAAATAAATTAATTGTATACTAAAAGAGAAAGAAGCCCAGTAAAGAAGTTCATCCCAAAGACGTTGTCAGTAATAGGGTATATGCCGAGCTAGTGTGTTTCCCATACTGATAAACTTCCGGTGACCTGTTATTGTGAGTTTTTTTCCATTTTATACGGTTCCTTTTACAGCATCGATGTTGTAATGTAATTAAAATACAATCAGTTAAATAGACTTTGGCATTCAATTATTTGTTGAAGTGTAAAACGAGACAAAAAGCCGTTTACTCGCACGTGCCAGTCAGAATCGGCAGGCTAGCGCAGAAGCTTCATTGAATATACTGGGGTAAAGTAAATGCTCATATTATAAAGACATGGCGGGGGAAAATGTAATTGAATGCAGTGTTTCTTGTACAATCTGAGACCCACTTTATATCGGATATCACTCAGCCAGTGGAGATCGCTGATTTTGAAATAAAACTGACCTTAAACGCGCCGATTTTACATTGGTATACAATTCACCGGAAACGATTAACCCAGGTTACTGGCAAATTAAAAGTCCTATAAGCATGCTTCGGCATATACCCCATTTCAGTTTCAATTCTGCAAACGATCTACATAGATGCAAATTTGCATAATACCACCTTATAGTGATAACTGGCTGCCGATGAATGACATATACATCACATACTTTAATTGGTCCTGTTGTACACACAGTTTTTATTTAAAAATCATTTATTGTCAAAACTAATAGCACAACTTAGAAAGCAGAATTCAATCATAAAGTCCATGTACTCAACAAATCTACACATTTTCTATAATTACTAATTTAAACGCATACTGTATGATTGTCCATTGTGTTCAGTAGCTCAACAAAAACACACATTCATTCGTTGCTATTAAAAATAAAATGCTTAAGTCATGTATGCAATTGAAATCAGGATGATCAACTAGTTCTTCCAATGTGTTATCGTCAGACTCAACTAATTTGGTTTAATCTAGAAAATTGAACAGTTGTACAACCACTGTGTATGCTTTCAGAGCTGAAATTCAGAAATGGTTATAACTATTTGACTTCTAACATATGCTATAAGCACCAAGCCAGGCACAGACTTAGCTATCTGACCAATCAGAACAGAGTAGGCTCTTTTAAATGAGAGGTTAGAGCAAATCTTCAAACAAGTATATCCAATGTCATGTTAATAAAAGACTGAAATCATGTTTAATTTAAACACAATGGTTACATTTTTGTTACATCACTATTATTGAATAAGTTTGAGATTTGTTAATGAATTTGTTGATTTGACATGTATATTATAGAACAAAAATGTAGTAGGAGACCTCAAAAACAAAATTAGGAAGCTTTCAGATAGCATAAAGGAAAACCAGTGCTGTGTTCATCTCTTTAAAATTCCCTGCCACCGTGGGGAACCTGGTGTAATAACATTTATGTCAGTGTTATTTGTTACTAATGCACCAGTGAGTCAGATATGATTGTTCATCACCTGAGTCAATCACAGGAATCAGCTCTTCTGTCAACTGAAGCTTGCGTTATGAAACAGCAATTTACAGAGCATTAAAGCACTGTCTCTTTCTGAATTTGACACACCATTCCCTTGATTAAATTTACCCACAATGCACTCTTTTCACTTGATGCATGATATGGTGTTATGAGCTTTTAGTCTTATGAATGTTTTGGCCTTCTGTTTGTTTCAGGGGCTGGCAAAAAGAAATCCCTGTAAGTACTAGTATTATCCTGTATTAGTTTGATGTATATTTCTATTCAAATCTGACACTAAATAGCTGTCTGGAATTAAAAAGACTGTGAATATTGAGGTGTGTTTGGATGTGTGTGAGAAGGTGCAGTTTAATTGTTCGTATGCTGTTATTTTCAGGTGATGAAATTGCGCGGCCGAGGCGTGCTGTTCCAACACCTGCACCAGTTTCTGTCCCTTCCCCAACACCTGCACCCATGGCCCCTCCAGAGCCTGCTAGGTATCCATACACACATTAATTGACAAAAATGTAGAAAATTCACTTCTGGCTTTCTATATTCTGTCAAATTACAAAATAGGTTTTTTGAACATTATATACTAGATGTACTCACCGGCCACTTTATTAGGTACAACTGTGCAACTGCTTGTTAATGCAAATTTCTAATCAGCCAATCACATGGCAGCAACTCGAAACATTTAGGCATGTATTCATGGTCAAGACGATCTGCTGCAGTTCAAACTGAGCATCAGAATGGGGAAGAAAGGGGATTTAGGTGACTTTGAACATGGCATGATTGTTGGTGTCAGACGGGCTGGTCTTAGTATTTCAGAAACTGCTGAACTTCCAGGATTTTTGCACACAACCATCTCTAGGGTTTACAGAGAATAATCCAAAAAAGAGAAAATATCCAGTGAGCGACAATTCTGTGGGCACAAATGCCTTATTGATGCCAGAGGACAGAGGAGAATGGCCAGACTTGTTCCAGCTGATAGAAAGGCAACAATAAATCAAATAACCACTCGTTCCTACCGAAGTATGCAGAAGAGCATCTCTGAATGCACAACCCATTAAACCTTGGAGGCGGATGGGCTACAGCAGCTAAAGACCACACCGGGTGCCACTCCTGTCAGGTAAGAACAGGAAACTGAGGCTACAATTCGCACAGACTCACCAAAATTGGACAACAGAAGATTGGAAAAACATTGCCTGGTCTGATGAGTCTTGATTTCTGTTACGGCATTCGGATGGTAGGGGCAGAATTTGGCTTCAACAACATGAAATCATGGATCCATCCTGCTTTGTATCAACGGTTTAGACTGGTGGTGGTGGTGGTGTTGTAATGATGTGGGGGATATTTTCTTGGCACACTTTGGGCCCATTAGTACCAATTTTGTGTCAACGCCACAGCCTACCTGAGTATTTTTGCTGACCATGTCCATCCCTTTATAACCACAGTGTACCCATCTTCTGATGGCTACTTCCAGCAGGATTCTGATTTCTTAAACATAACAGTGAGTTCACTGTACTCAAATGGCCACCACAGTCACCAGAGCTCAATCCAATAGAGTACCTTTGGGATGTGGTGGAACGGGAGTTTCGCATTATGGATGTGTAGTCGACAAATCTGCATCAACTGCGTGATGCTAACATGAAAATTTGGACCAAAATCTCTGAGGAATATTTCCAGTACCTTGTTGAATCTATGCCATGAAGGATTTAGGTAGTTCTGAAGGCAAAAGGGGGGTCCAACCCGGTACTATTAAAGTGTACCTAATAAAGTGGCCGGTGAGTGTACTTTTACACATACTTTTGTAAGCTGCAGCAGTGTGCCACTTTCGCTTTAACCAGTTTGATCAGATTATTAATGGATCTAACATTAACAGTGTGTACGTGATCATCTTTTTATTGTCGCACATGAATGTTTTTTACATGCTTTCTTTTGCTTATCAGTTTTTATTCCTTTTTTTAAATGAACGAGGAGGCATGTGGATATAATACAAAGTTGGAATCAAGTAATTTTAACATGCCTAATTCAAATTTATGGATATAAAATATATTTTCACAACAACAAAATTATGGCTAGTAAAAATGCGAGTGGCCAGTAATGTTTAATAACTACTAGCCACAGGCTGGTGATCAAAAAAGTTAATGTCAAGCACTGTTAAATATATATAAAATATATAATAACTAGCAATAAACTAATGAACGAAGTATAAATGTGCAAAGACAAAATCTAAATTGAACAAGAGAAAAAAATTATCTGTGAAAGTTTAAATGAAATAATCATCTAAGTCTGGCTTTTGACTGTTAAAGTTTTATGTTAAAAATAATACACTGGATTAAAACACTCTAAAACACTGGATGTTTTATGTACATGGCATTTTGAGTAAATTATATTTGGGTGCACGGTGCTGTAGAATAGAATGGATAAGTTGCAGTTTATGTGTAATTTTGCCGAACTCAGAAATGAGGAATGATTAGTTCCTGGTAAAATATATTTACAGTTGAAGTCAGAATTATTAGCCCCCTTCGATTTTTTTTTTTTTCTTTTCTTTTTTAAATATTACCCAAATTATATTTACCAGAGCAAGGAAATTTTCACAGTGTGTCTGATAATATTTTCTTTTCTGAATAAAGTTTATTTGTTTTATTTTGGATAGAATAAAAGCAGTTATTAATTTTTTAAAAACCATTTTAAGATCAAAATTATTAGCGCCTTTAAGCTCTTTTTTTCAATAGTCTACAGAACAAACCATCATTATACAATAACTTGCCTAATTACCCTAAACTGCCAAGTAAACCTAATTAGCTTATAATGTCACTTTAAGCTGTATAGAAGTGTCATGAAAAATATCTAGTAAAATATTATTTACTGTCATCATGGCACAGATCAAATAAATCAGTTATTAGAAATGAGTTATTAAAACTATTATGTTTAGAAATGTGCTGAGAAAATCTTCTCTCCATTAAACAAAAATTGGGGTAAAAAATAAACATATATATATATATATATATATATATATATATATATATATATATATATATATATATATATATGTGTGTGTGTGTGTTTGTATATATATATATATATATATATATATATATATATATATATATATATATATAAAACCAAAATAAACACAATAACAAAACGGTATTTTATGATAAGATAGAGAAAACTGAAATGAGCGCAAGTGAGCAACAAACCAGTCGTCAGATGAACATAAAAAGTGTAAAGCAAAAAGCTAAAAAAAAAATATGAACAGACATGGTCATCTAACTAACATTTTAAAATAAAAATCATAAAAAATGAAATGATGAAAAAATGAATAAAAAAAGGTGTGTATCTAAGCCTTGTATCTTGTATGTAAGTCTAAATTTATTAAATCAAACCATTTGAGAGCTGCAGCCTGGATGTGACTGCTCTGCATCCGTGTGAGTCATGCAAATCTGGCTTAATTCTCCTCCATTTCAGTAATAAGAAATCTCCAGTGCCAGAGGAAACAACAGCCTTATTCGGCCCTCCGCTGGAAACAGCCTTTGATGAGCAGAAGACCAGTGAAGGTACAGTAAATCTCCATATCTTAACCACTTACTGCTGCTTGTAAATGTTGTCATTTGTAGGATTTTAAATATACTAAATTTATAAACTTTCACAAATCCAATACAATCTGATCACAGTCCAGATCAATAGTCTTCATTTCATTCACTTAAAAAAAATCATTTTCTGTGTTATATATGCAGTAGTATGTCTTCAGGGGGCTCACATAGGGTAAAAATATGGTATTTATATTTCAGCTATTCAGTATTTAAAGTGTTGTTTGTATGTGTTTATAATCAGTACCACATTTAAGCTTTATGTACCTTGACATATAGAAGTTCATGGTGCTGACTTGTTGTGTCGCTACCCACTCAATTCCATTTGCAGTAAATGTTATTAAAGGAATTCGATTTATAAGCCATTTATAATAGAAATTGGAATACTGGAGATAAAATTGCATGGTGATTCCTTCCTCTCTGTAAGTCACAAAGCTGTTAACTCTGCTCCCCATCAACTGTCTATATCATGTCCTCTTCCATAAATTAGAGGTGATAGAGGAACCTGAGGTTTGGGGTGCACCCCTGCCTGAACAACACCTAGACGCCTCTCTGGCAAGACCTTTTCCTACAGGAAGTAAGTCTTTGCTTGTGTGGCATGATTGCCATCATCCTGGTATCATAAACCCATAATTCCCAAAACGGTGAACAGTTGTCTGAGTGGAAAAATCATGATTACCTCCAGATTTTATTTTAATAACTTTCCCTTCGGCAGTCTCCATTAACCTACTAATTTCTCAAGTCATTAGCCAGGAAATCAATCAAAATCCTAAGAGTCATCCAGCTCATTTCATGTGGTGGCAGTTTACTCAAAGTGGCCTATTTTCATATCTGCCTAAACCTCAAAAAGCACAATGATTCTTAGCTTCATATGTGTAAAAAGTAATTCATCTCTGAATGTCTGTTTACCTTACATAGGTATGCAAATACTAGGGCTTGCTCATTTTACCAGATGACTAGTCATGTAGGAAAGTAGTTGATGTTAAAGCGAGTGAGTGCTTACCTTTGATTTTGCCTGTTGTAAAAATACTTAAAGGCTACCTGCATTAGCTGTCTGATGCCCAGCTGGAGAATTAGTCCCAGACAGTTAGTTCCAGTTAACATGGCTAAGAAAGTTTAAATTAGGTAATTTCCCATACACATAATTGCAAATATATGATAAATACAAAAAGAATAGGTCCCACTTTATTTTGATGGTCCGTTTGTTGAATTTAAGTTACATTGCATCTACATGCCAACTAATTCTCATTAGATTATAAGTAGACTGTTAGGTTGGGGTTAGGGTTAGGGTCAGTGTGAGTTGACATGTACTTGCAAAGTTTCTTCTAGTCAGTTAAATGTCTGTTGAAGGAGCAGTATCAATAGATATTAAGCAGAGAGTCTACTAATACTCAAATGGACCATCAAAATAAAGCGTTACCGAAGATTAAAATTGGACAAGGGAATTGCAGTATCTTCCTGTTGTCACCATCCGAAACAGGCTAGTTGTAAAAGTAGCCAACTAGTGCAGGTGTTTTTATTTGTCAAAGACCTGGCAAAGGACCAAACAAAAAGGCAGCTGTGTATTCTGCGTGTTCCTGATGGTCCTCAGGCCCAAATTTAAAAATCCCCAGACTGAGGGACAAATCTTAAAAGAGACAGGCTAATTGACTAGTCTGTGCAAGCCCTGTTAGATGAATACCAAAAAAGATTGATCTTTCTACTTATATTAACAACCATTTTTTTTGTAACAACATGAAAATAGTATTAGTAGGTCACAGAGAGTAAAGTGTTACTATAGAGTTTGAACTATTCATCCCATGTCACAGTCCTCTGTGTTTTCCCTGATTGCCTGAATGAGACCTTGCCTTTGCATGGTGCTGTGGGGCATGAAGATGTGGCTTATGGGGGTGGGGGGTGTATGTGAGAGCTCGTCTCAGCAGCACTAATGTCATTGCAGCTCTGCCTCCGCTTCCGCCTAAGAATGTGCCGACCTCCCCCCCACCGATTGAATCTCCTACTACAGAACCTACTGGTAAGATTCCCCTACCACTCACACCAGGGGTGTCTAAACTTGCTTCTAGAGGGCCACTGTTCTGCAGAGTTTAGTTACTAGTCCCATTAAGCACACCTCAACCAACTTATCAAGGGTCTTAAGGCATACTGTGTTAGGGATTATTAGTGCTGAAATCTGCAATACGTTGGCCTTACAGGAGCAGGTTTGGAAACTTCTGGACTATACCAGTAACTGACCCTAAGAAGTCTGATCTGGTCAAGTGTCCGAAGAAGTGTCTGATCTATTTAATGCTTGTCTTTTGGCACTAGGAAAGAGCTTTACTTGGTTTTTCTTGCATATTTCTTTGGCTTTCCTTTTGAATGCATCCTGCTTATCATTTTTCTGTTTCATCATGATGAGTTCTGTCTGGTGCTTGATACAGATGTTCAGAAGGAGGGGGGAAATTCAAGACAGACTTCACAGAGGCCCTCTATAGCTGATTTGGACAACATCTTTGGTCCAGAAAACTCTCCTAAACTTAGTCAAGATATTGAAGACAAGTGGGTCTGCTTCAACGACGAGTCACCTGAAAGACATTCTCCTCCTTTGGAGGGAGAGCCAGCACTCCCGTCATCTCCACCACCCCCAGCAGCACCAGCTCCCCCTCTACCTAAATCACCCCCTCCACTGGATGAACCAACCCCGCCTTTACCAAAATCTCCACCTCCTCCTTCAGAACCTGCACCCTCTCCACCTGCCTGTGAGCCACTAAGGGAAAGCCCCCCACCTGTTCCCAAAGACACCACTCCTTCTCCTCCAACTGTCCCTCCTCCTCCAGTTGAAGAGGCCCCACTTCCTCCAACACCAGACATGGTTTTTCACACCACCACAGACTTTTCACCATGTGCTCCTCTGACAGAGACCCAATCAAACTCAACCAATAGCCCACCAAACATTGTAGAGACAAGTGCACGTACAATCCCATCACCCTTGGTTCTGAGCCAAGAAGAGGTAAAGAGCCCTGATGAAACCCCATCAAAAGAGGACCCAAGTGAGAGCAGCACTTCACCCAAAGAGACTGGTCAAGGACCACGTTCTACACCTCCTCCTCCTCCACCTCCCACATACAGGGCAGTAGTGTCATCTCCAGGACCGGTCCCTCCAGCTTCTGCAAGTGGAAATGAAAGTGGTGAGTCTGATCTAAAACATCCAGTCAACCGGACCATCAGTCAAAGAAGATTAAAGGTTTAGTTTACCCAAAAAAGAAATTGTCTTTGTCTGTGTAGGTCAATAATTTAGAATTTCAAATTGTTCTGCTCTAGTTACAATCATGTCATTTGTGTTTACACTGGAGAGCCTTCTTAGTAAGAGGGATGAAGGGTGTCTGACAGCTTTTTGCCTCATTATTTTTTATATATAGGCACAAAACCACAGGTCTTACCACTCTGTTTTTGTATTTTGCCAGTTGTCTTATCAGGAACATAGTTTTCGAAGTTTCCAAACAATGAAATCATTTCTCTTAAGGTTTTCAGAATAAAATTAGAAAACACTGGCTTTGTATAGGTCATTTGTAAGGCTGTTTTTATCAAGTGTCATACTTTTTAGAATTTACAGTAATTACATCCAGTTTGGGTAGCACTCATCAACGGGCTTGATGCATGTTACTCTTTGAATGGCTTTGCTTTAATAGAGTACTCTTGCTCCACAGGCTTCTCCTCCCCTGCACGTCCCTCAACGCCACTGGCTACCAGCAGCTCCCCCCCACCCCCTCCCCCACCTCGGCCACCCTCACGACCCAAACTGCCTCCTGGGAAACCAAGCATAGGGGACGTGGTACGTGATATCATTAAAAAAAAACTTCAAATAGTAACTGTTCTTGTTAGTTACCAAGAAACTCACAATATCGTTGACCATAGACAATTGTGCTCCTCAGAACACTGTCTCTAGTATACATTTTCTCTGCATAAAAATGGCCATAGAAGCTGGCATGGCATAAAACACAAACAAAAAAAATCTGAGGCTGAGTGGACACTTTTACTGTATATTTTATATTTGCTAAATAATATTCCTTCTTAAAGGTGCAATAGGTGATTAGCTTCAGAAAATAATGAAGTTGTCAAAATATATTTGTGATGACGTTTATGTGTATGAAGTGAGGAAGAAGGTCAGAGATTCACGTAAATAACAAACATATTTATTACTCTCAAACGACAGAAAGAAAAAAAGCCCAGCCCTGTAAGGTCTCTCTGTTCTCTTTATCCTCTATCCCACTTTGGCTGCTGTTTACATGCAGTCTCTCCATCCCAGTCACTGCAGAGGCAAAGGTGTTAGTAATGTTTTTGATTGGCCTACTTTTCAGTCACCGGTCTTCTAACGTGAACTCCTTGTGTGGGCAGTTCGACCACATACCCATTGTGACAGTATTTATATGAATTTGAATATTTTGTTCAACAACCTGAAGTTTTAGAACCAAGAAAATTTATTCCAATCAAAACTTTCGATCCAAACGTTATGAAATTTTTGACATTCTGTCAAAAAATTTGATTACATATAATTACAAAGGATTATGTCATCGGTGCATTCACAGACACAGTGCAGACTGAGAATGACAAGCAATGTAATGTGTATTTATATAGCGCATGTATTGTCTATGGCCATGCACCCAAAGCGCTTCACAATCATTAGGTGGGTCTCTCCTCACCTCCACTTGGATGATGCAACGGTAGCCACATGAAAATGGCGCCAATGCGCTTACCAGCTAAAGGCGGAGTGAAGAGACAGTGATAGTGCCAATTTAGTGGATGATAGGGAGGCCATGATGATTAAGGGCAGAGAGAGAATTTGGCCAGGAAACTAGGGTTACACCCTAGTGTTCTTTACAAGAAGTGCCATGGGATTTTTAATGACCACAGAGTGTCAAGACCTCAGTTTATCGTCTTGACACCCACTGACAGTATAGTCCCCTTTCACTGGGGCATAGGACTCACACAGACCACAGGTTGAGCGCCCCCTGCTGGCCTCACTAACACAACTTCCAACAGCAACCTAGTCTCCCATCCAGGTACTGACCAGGCCCAGCCCTGCTTAGCTTCAGTGAGTAACCGTTCTTGGGCTGCAGGGTGATATGGCTGTGGCAAACATGAACAACCTACCTTCATTTTACAATTTGTTATTGTAATTACTAACTGTACTAAAAACTTTTCTCTCTGGTGAAAGTTATGTAGTGTATTGTAGTGATTGTCTAGTGCGCTTTCATGCATTCAGGAAGCGTGGTTTTAGATTGGCGATTCGCAGGGTGGGACGTAACCTTTGAGTGCTATCAGTTAGCATTTTCTATGTTCTCCTACTGCACCTTTAAGTGAAACAAAACATAAACAACACTTCCACAGGGAGCTCCATGTGCATTTTTCCTGATTGCCTGACTAAAAACCCACTCTCTTATGTTGCTTAACTTCCCCTTTGGTCTTCTTGCTTTTTCCCCAATTTTCCTGTCAGAATCGGCCATTCAGCCCCCCTGTTCACTCGTCAAGCCCCCCTCCTTTGGCACCGCTGGCCCGTGCGGAGAGCACTTCTTCTATCTCCTCCACCAACTCTCTGAGTGCCGCCACTACACCCACCGTCGGTAAAGAGCTCTCCGTGTCTGTGTCAGGTGTGACTCCATTTCCCATCATTCTCTCTGCTTTGCCATGTTGTTCTGTTGTTATATGTCTGCTAACCATTCTACTAATGGCATAACAAGAGTCTTTGTATCTTAAGGTATCATTTTAATTTGTGGTAATGTTTGACAGCTTTGCTTTAGTTTAGATTAAAATAATATTATTATGATGTACGGTTTAAAATGTTGACTGTAGTCTCTAGCACAGTCTCAAATTTGATTCCTGGAGGGTCGCAGCTCTGCACAGTTATCCTCCATTTCTCAATTCCAAGAATGCAGAGAACGGACTTATGTTTTTGTGACAACCAGTCTTGCTAGGTCACCTCAGAAGAACCAACTCGGGAGACCGTGTAAACACAGAACGCGTCCTGTGAGAAATGAGATGCTGCCTTCTTCTTGATGGTCACATGACCTACTCGTGTTTTTAACAGCAAATTACTGTATTTAAACATCACAGCATTAATACAATGATTTATTGTTTTTCCCTTTTTCACAATATGCATAAAGACTTTACAAATATATGTTGCACAACACAAATAAAATATATTTTAATACGAATTTCAGCAAATAAACACCCTTATGTGTCTATGCTTTTATTAAGATTTTTGTATCAATGTTTACTTTTACCGTCTCATTTAGGGAAAGTCCTGAGGTAAACAAGTTTTATCTCTGAACTATAATAATGAATAATAAATAAATCTAAAATGCTGCGCTTCCCACCTACAATCGCAATGATTTCTGGGACTTCTAGAGCGAGTTCGGTGCTGAAGAACACATCCGGGAACTTTCATGCGTCCTCCGTTCTTGCAATCTTGAGTTTTGGAACTGAACTTTGGCAGTTGATGATGATGTTACATGAGAACACGAGGACGCAAGATCGCTGAAGAACACACATTGAGAAGCCCATTAAGCAGGTGTGAGTTGGAAGTGGTTGGAGCTAAACTGTGCAGTGCTGTGTGGCCCAGGAATTGAGTTTGAGACCACTGCTCTAGCATCTTGCTATCATGTATTAGATCTCTGGAAATCATGGTGAAAGATTGAGTCTGTTGGTAAAATAATGCTAATCCTAGATTATATAATTAAGAATAATTAGACTGGTAATTCCATCAATTTCTACAATTTTTATCTGGTTGGATATTAAATAAACAAAGACATAAAAAATACATATTTTAAAACTTGGAGCAAACCTACCATTATGTGCAGATAACATGCAAGATATTTTTGTCTTATGTTTTTGGACTTTTTGAAATGCCACATACAGTATTGATGCTTTTATTAGATGCTTTCATTAATGTTTTCTTTTAATTCCATATGTTGGGTAGCAGCATTTTCTGAGGTCTGCAAAATGTTTTGCAGTGTGCCTATGCCTGAAATTAGGCTTTTTTAATGGATATAGCTTGTCTGTTGCTTGTGCTATTCCAATCTTTTTTTGTTGTTTTGTTTTTCATCTTTGTTTTTTCTTTTATCATTTTTTTTTCATATTCATGCATCCACCGTGACGTCCGAGTTTAATGACTGTGACTTTTTTGATTTCTTTGCGATTATTTGTCCTTTACTTTGAATTATGTTTATTTTTTTGTTTGTGTTTTGTCGTCTTTCTTGTCTTGTCTTTTGGGCTGACGTAATTGTCTGATGTCAGAAGATGACGCTTTTGTAGACAAACTTCCCAGCTTTGAGAGACGGGCAGATATTCCAGCAGGTATGCTATGAACCCCTCCTGATTTCATGGATGGGATGGAGACCACCGATTCAGCAATGTAACAGATGGTTACATTAACCATACTATCAGTTGTCAGAGCTCATTCGTGGTGATCTTTCATTTTCACCAGTTACTAAACTTGCAAATAAGCTGGAAAATGAGATGATTTTCTTGAAAAGAGTCTTAAAAGGAATTTTACAGGTCATTTACCACTTGACGTCTGTTGGCAGATTTTGTGGTCACTATTGCAGCAGTATTCTTAAAATTGCAGCCTGCCATCAAAGCTGGCTAGAAATATGCCCCTGTCACAGTACAAACTGTTGATGTATGAAAGTATACTTTATCTAACACAGTCGTATGCATGGTTGTACATTGTGGATTGGTACATGAGCCAACTTTAATTTTGAATATAAAACTCCACTTGTTTTGGTAACATGTTTACATCTTTACACATTAATATATTAAATTAAAATTAAAATAATATAGACAGTGCATCTGTCCCTGGATGTTCAGTAATAACAATTAATGTTATAATAATACACACAAAAAGGAATAATAATAATAATTGTTATTATTATTGTTATGATGATGATGATGATGATGATGATTATTATTATTATTATTATTATTATTATTATTATTATTATTATTAATAATAATGTTGTCTTCATCTTCATTTTAAAATCTTCAAATCAACTTTATACCTCAGATTCTGTCAATAGATATTGTTGTGGATATTCCAGAAAATTCCTTTAATTATGTTAATGACTTTTTCTTTTATGTCTATTAGCATCTTTTTTAAAAGGTGTTTTCCTCTGCTTTACTCATTTTGAGTACAATGTTTTGCGACTGAATTTTCTTCATCCATTTTTATTGTTTTCAGTCATATTTTGCTCTTCACATCCATAAAATGCAACATGTCATGTCTGCATGTTAGAGGTTGCTCTGCCTGTATCACATACATTACACCCCTGTCTTACATCCTGACTGACATCAAGAACTGGGAACAGAAGAGTCTTTTAGTTCCCAGAAAGCATCTGTCTTGCTGTAGACTCTTCAGAAAACTCAAAGTGCACCACCATCCCGCTTGAACAGATGAAACACACACAGCAGCCTCTCGGTGTTTGAAGTGTGGTCTGGAATTTGGCCCAAGTGGCAGCAGCGCTGATCAGTATTCCTGCCGTCACACTAGTTTGAGTGGTGAACTGTCAGATGTTACACCTGGGTAAAAGCATTTCTAACTTCGTTATGCTACAAAGGTCAAGCTTTACTGCTGCATCATTTAAAGGCTCAACAGCTGAAATGCACATATTTGCATTTTATCTTGAACATTCTATGCTGCGTTTCATTCAAAATTAAATTTAGAAGATTCTACTAGGTTTATGATAGTATCAAATGTTCTTTTGCGACAGATTTTCTAAAGCTTTCGTCACAGTATACGGTAATATCATGATGCAAAAGGAAAATGACATTATCAGGTACTAAAATAAAAAAAAATACTTATTGAATATACATATTCAAAGTATATTAACGTTTGAACCAAATTACATTGTGCAAAAAGATTATAAAATACAAAAAGTAACACTTTACAATAAAGTCTCATTAGTAAATGTTAGTTAATAGATTCAACAGTGGGAAAAAAACAATATAAAGCTACTGTATATAATATGCTTAATACTAGTTAAAAATACAACAAATTGCATATAAATAAATATTTAATAAATAAATATAAATAATTAAATCATACATTTTATTAATTCGATAAAATAATTACGATTTGTAATCAGATCATGACTACGATTTTTATGTGTTATTAGGCATTAAGAATTTAACATCAGGCAAGATTAACAAAAGTCTTTTTGTAGTATTCACGGTGATGTTAACTATTGGAGACTTATTACACAGTGTCATCATATAATAACACAATATTTAAAATTTCAGTCAATGATTTAGCATGTAGCAGGTTAGATTAACGTGTGAAAATACTCATGTTTGAACATACTGAACGATATATTGAATTTTTGATTGTTAGCATATCGACACCTTAGAATTATCTGATGTTTTTGTCAAATTGAGTTATTGACATATTCTTATTAAATGACAACTTATTTACATTATGGATTGTTTTTTTATAACTTGTTCACATTTTAAGACTTTCTATTTAAAAATAAATGTTACACACATACTGTTCCACTATATGGAAGGCAAAAATTTTGAAGCTCAATATCTCAAAATCATTTAGAACGCAGATTGAACCTTATAATTCCAAGATGACGATGTGTCTGAATTCTACATTGCGAAAATACTATGGGCCAATCCCAATTCTATTTTTGTACCCCTACCCTTTCCCCTTCTCCTTGGCCCTTGAAACAGTGTGAAGGGGAAGGGCTTCAAAATTTACCCCTAGAAAATGGGACAGCTCTACAACACCTGCACACATCATCATATGTCATCGCAAACTTTTGCTTCATATGAGATCAGACGATCGTGACTGCTGTTGTTATTAAAGTTGCGTTATATTTCGGTATTTATCTTCTGGAAATCACTGAAGGCAGTAATGATATAATGTGGCAATAAGATCGTAACTATACTGTGCATTTACAGTGCACCATGGCTATATTCATCTATGTAAACACACAAAAACATTGTAGATGGTGTATTCTGGAAATTTTTCTTACCCCTTGGTTTCGCGTGTGGTACTGAAAAATCTCTGTTTCGAGTGCTATCCAGCCCTTCCCCTTAGAATTGGGATTGGGCCTATGGCTTGGCAATTGTTCCACTCTCAAATATGTAGGATAAATTGCTTTTCAAAGCAAGTATTGTGTTCAGCAGTTACACAAATATCAATACAAATTATCAGTAAAGATTTTCAGTATTTCCGTCATGCAATTTAAAAACTTGATTCATTGATTTGTCTTATTTGCTTAAAGAGGCAATATGATGCGTTATATTGTTTTCCTTTTCTATGTAAAGCATCTGTTTGTGCGTATTCACACATTGACAGACACATTTCCCCTTAGGTGTGAGTCTCTAAACATCCTGTTCACACAGCAGCTATGAAAGAGGCTTCAATAACGTCAGTAAAGCTCTGTTACAAGTTTGACTGTCTGATAAAAGTGCTGTAATGTACTTTAGATTTTACTGCAGTAAACTGTGGTTTATTTTGGTGGTGAATAATATTTTAGATACTTGTAAAAACGTAAGCATTGGGTAATTCGCTACAATTATACACTATATATTACCACAACATATTAATTCAAATAATTCAGTATACTGTAAAATGATTCTATAGTAGTCAAATAATTTACTTTAAAATAATTGAAAAACTATAATATTTACTATAAATAACTTTAGGTAGTAGTAGTCATGTAGGTAGTTTACAGTGCCGCTTCAATGGCAGGCAAATATTTCAATTCAGTAGAAAACTCACTCCTCTTCCTAATATAGGGATAGCGTTTAACATATGGTAATTTTTTATTTATTGTTTATTTTTTTTACTTTCTGTCCTCCATTTGAATTTTCCATGCCACTATAAGCACTTTATTGCAAACAACCTATAGAAGTGATGCAATAATGCTGCTAAAATAGTGACTTTTTACATTAAAGCATGTTCATTTATTCTGTTATCCCTAAAAAATAATGGGCTTTTTAAACTATCACCATGGCCTCTTTAGAAGTAGTCACGCATAACTTTTATTTGTACAGTACTGCAAAATACATAATATGAAACAACTTTTGGTTGTTGTTTTATGCACAATTTCCAGGTAGTCCAGTTCCCGGTAGACTTTCTAAGTTGAAATGAACGCAGCATTAGAAAATGCATTCACTTGTTCAAGATGACACATAGAGATGCTTAATTTTTACTGGACAAATTAATTGTTCATTGCTTGGACTAATTTAAGTGACTAAATTCATAGCCCTGGCCCTGTTTTTGTATATAGCTGTATTTCTCCTTTTCAGCACCGTAGAAGAAACCCTCATTTACTTCCCTGTTGTGTGGCTCATTACTGCCCTCTGTTGCCCATCAACCCCACTGCATCTACCTTTTCCCAATCATATATCAGACATAAAGAAATATACTGTGCATGGTAAAACTGTTCATAAAATACTAATTTTAGCTTCTTAGGTTAGAATGAAACAAATAGTTTTTTGATTTGTTTAATTAGACAATGAAATTCCTTTATTGTTTAGTCACTTTCATGTAGCTCTAAATTTAGTGAAACACACTGAACTTCAGCATACTGAAGTCCATACACTGTAACTTGTTATATTACAAGGTATGTGAGTAGCTCAAATGTCACTATTTTCTGGCAACCTTTCTTTTCAAGAAGGATTATTAAATTTATGAGCGAAATGGATGAAAAGCAGTTCATTTGTGGGCTTTTGTATGACAGGAGACTTAGATTATAGTGCAGAAGTCATAAATAATGCTTTACTATGGAATACAGAGTTTTCTTAATGCATAACCATAAAAGTAACAGTATACAGGTTTAACACATCAAAAGGATGAGTCAATTTGACAGAACGTTCTATTTTGGATGATTTATTCCTTCAAAGGTTTAATAATAAGCTGTTTAACGTCATCGTAGTTCTGAAAGCTGAAGGCTTTAATTCGCAGCCAGCTCAAATGATCTCCAGCTTTCATCAGTCCCTACATTGAACGTCAAGAATTCAAAATGCATTTGCTAGAAAATACTTTATATACTGAATCTCACCAGCTCTCAGACAAGTTCTTCTCAGCTTCTGAACTGTTCAGTAGACACCAAAATGTGCTGAACGTTGAGAAAATGCATGCATATACTGTAGAAAAACTCTTACAAATCGTCATCAGTTTGACAACACACATGCATGCAAATTCACACAACACATGCAAATATAGAAACACACAATAAAGATGCAGTGCATGACCACAATGGAAAAGTGTCAGGGCACCCAAAAAAAAGTAAAACCTGATGTCTGTTTCCCTTTTAGAGCCAGCGGTATTGTTACCAAAAAATAACCATTATTATTATTTGGACTATAGCCTAGTCTTTTTCTTGTTTTTGTGTGCTTACAATCAGGGCTTTATTTGTGCTGGAATAAACAAGATCTGGAGGCGATACACAGCACCTCATTAGGCACGTTTTTGCTAATCTATCGGTAGAATTTGTGGTTAATATTTTTAAACAGTGGTGGCAAATCAAAAGACATTTTGACACGTTTTTTAGTAGGCTAGGCCTAATTTTATTAATGTAATAAAAATATGTGTTCAGTTACGCAGCCCAGAATGGTTTTAGAATGGTTTGCTTTCCCGTTCAAATCACTATGAAGTGAACTCTTACAGGTGTGAAAAGTGGCATTTCATCCAGCAAAGCAGCAGTCTGGAGTTAAGATACTTTTGCATTGTGGTTTCAAAGATGACTTGGCTGCAATGTCATGCTTGCATGTTAAAATAAACTATAAATTCACTTCTCAGACCTCTGACAACACGACTGACTCTAAAGAGAAAGCTACTGAGTTCTTCAGTTTTTGGGGTTTGTGTTGGAGAGATGAGTGTTGTCAAATTGAAGAAGATGTTTTCTTAATTTGTTAGTGTTTTTCTGCATAAGTTTCTTTAACAGCGTTAAACTCTACAAAGCAGATTCTGATGCCAGGGCGTGTGTTACAGAATGACTCTTAAAGGGGTGGTCCAGAGTGTAATTATAAGATGCAAAGCAATGTGTGCTCATGCTTCATTTGTAAAAAAAAAAAAAGCACGCTATATATCTTACTTTAATTATATACAGCTACTCAGCTAACATGAGAACGTCATATTTCCTAGTTCCTCTGAAAGGCCCGCCCTCAAGAGACTCTGATTGTTTGGCCAACATAACGTGCTGTGATTCGCGGATCGGCTCCGTATCACCAGGAAAAGCATCACGCTCCTGCAAGCAAGCACTATGTAAATACTGTCAGTCATAGTAGCTGTCACGCCTGCTCTTTAAAATAAAATTTGACAGTTGTCTTTCACGTATATTCAGAAGAAGCATGTGTAAATAATATAAAAAGTTCCCATAACTTTTGCGAGTTTGTTATTTAAGATGTAAAACGCAGGGTAAGTGGCCGCATAGAGAGACACTGCAGTGCTGGTGAAGATTGTGCGTGTTTACGGTGGTTTGATGGATAAATATGAATTTATAGCTAAATTGTTGTAAATGGTGCCAATCAGCATTTCCCGTTGTTTACATCCTTGTTTAGGTCCTTGCTACAACATACCATTAACTCTAGAAACTGTGCATGTAATAGATCAATTAAAAAAAAAATTAAAATACTGTTCCTTCTTTGAGGAGATTTTTACTGAATCTAGCACTAAACTGGGAGAGATTCTGGAAGCTGTCCATTGTCAAATGCTAGCTATATATTTTTTTATAAATAAACTTTAATTGTAAGCACTTCTCTCTTTGTGTCGTATCCTTTGGAAGCCCAAATACAAAAACAGAAGAAGCTCTGTTCAAAAGAAGCATTTGGACGGCATTTTAGCATCCTGCTATAACATTACAGCACCTCTAGCCACGTCCCTTTGCTGTGCAGGTGAATGCACATAACCTGAAGGGTTTATGATCTCATTAACCCAAATGTATATTTTTGTAGTCTCCAAACTTTGTTCACTGTAGGCTTTGCTAAGCTAACTCTGTAAAAGCCAATGTCTCCCTTTGCATTGAACTTTAAGCGTCTATATCTAGAAATGTTGTTTATGTTCACACAGCTACATTACACATCAGCTAAAGGTTAAAATATGATATCGTAGTGGACCACCCCTATAAAATCTTATCCTCTCTGTTTGGTAACCATCGTAGTTTTAGTAAGATTAGAATATCATTTAGAATAAAAGCGTTTACAGAACAGTGTTTCCTAAGTGCTTTATCTTGTTACACTAGATACATCCTAACTTGACCAAAAAATAAATAAATAAATACTTGTAATTGTGCTGTCTAGCAATGGCAATACGTTTATTGACGGTTGAAAATGAAGAACGAAGATGTTTAATGGTAGAAAAGACTCTTTGACGACCCTAAAGATTAAAATGTCAATGACAAAACACTTTAAGTAATTAGAATGCCCTGCAACATAACATTACAGTTAGTCTAGTGATGTTTTTTGTTTGTTTGGTTGTTTTTAGCAAAAAGCGATTTTCAAAATGTGGTAGCTTCTTTTGAAAAAATGTCACAACCTTGTTTGTGTAAAAACTCGCTGGTTTTGTTTATCCATTTTGTTTAGGCTAGCTCATTAGCAGCTGGTTGGTTGCTTGGTAACGTACCTGAGAGTGGATTGTAAAACTTGATGACACAGATTAAGATTTCTTAACTAGAGATGAGATACGATAATAGTCCCAAATCAAGTTAAGATTTGAATTTGCGAACAATCCTTATTCACCGTATGAACATATAACATTTTTTGTAATGATTCCCTTAACAATGACTATAAAGCAGCTGTATGTCCCCTTATGTCCAAATTTTTAATCCAGATGCCGCTAAAATGACAGAATTAGATTTTGTTTTTCGTTTGCTCGATGTGCCGTGCAACATTTGTGGATGTTTCACACATCAGTCATCCCCATCCGAGGTGAATTGTGTCCGTGGCCCCATCACTGTGGCGTATGATGGACCTGTGTGTGACTCACGCTACTGTCCTTTTCTCCCCCTTCTCCTTCCCTGCCTCTCCTCACTCCCCGTCCTTATACCCCTTTCCCTTCCAACACAGAGACAGACCAGCCCTCCCTCGTGTGGTTTGACAGAGGCAAGTTTTATTTAACCTTTGAAGGTAAGTTGGGGTTTATGTCTAAGGACGTAGCGCGTGCACACTCAAGTCTCATCCGACTCCCCCTTTTCTCATGCATTCACTGTCACATTTGCTTGTCCTTCCATGACATCCACTTTGCTCTGTGTATCTGCTTTGTCATTTTAACCGTTCATCTGGCAACTTTTCTTTTCTTTAAGGATCATCATATGTTCATGTGTTACTAATATGGTTCTTGTTGTTTTGTGGAACGTCTGCTTTTCAATCTTGAATCATAACTCTGTGTTTCAGCTTCAGGTGCATGCCATTGAAGCTGAGTGCTTTCTGGTTCAACTTCCTTTCTTTTTCTCTTTCATTCTTTTTCATCTTTTGCATGTTTTGTTATCCCGTATAGAAATCTAATATATGGCAAAATATGCCGAAAACATATATGATAGAGAAGTTCATATTTGGATTTTAATACAGTTGAAGTCAGAATTATTACCCCCATTGAATTTTTTTTCTTTTTAAATATTTCCCAAATGATGTTTAACAGAGCAAGGAAATTTTCACAGTATGTCTGATAATATATTTTCTTCTGGAGAAAGTCTTATTTGTTTTTTTTCGGCTAGAATAAAAGAAGTTTTCAATTTTTTAAAAACCATTTCAGGGACAAAATTATTAGCCCCTTTAAGCTATATTTTTTCAGGTCTACAGAACAAACCATCATTATACAATTACTTGCCTAATTACCCTAACCTGCCTAGTTAACCTAATTAACCTAGTTAAGCCTTTAAATGTCACTTTAAGCTGTATAGAAGCGTCTTGAAAAATATCTAGTCAAATATTATTTACTGTCATCATGGCAAAGATAAAATAAATCAATCAAGAAATTAGATATTAAAACTATAATGTTTAGAAATGTGTTAAAAAAATCTTCTCTCCGTTGAGCAAAAATTGGGGGGAAAAATAAACTAATAATTCTGACCTCAACTGTATATAAAATGTATTTTTTTATGAAACGTATGTCAAAAAAATAGCAAAAATGTCAATTTAATATATATATATAGAGAGAGAGAGACCTGGAAGGGACGTCATGGTGGGGAAAAAATGGATGGAAGAAAAAAAATTTATTTTTAAGTTTTTGCATTCTCTCGCAAAGATATTATGTGTTGTCTTGCAAAACTGTTGTTCCACAAACGCTTCCTGTTCATTTCATATATGTCAACCCTCCCGTTTTTGCCAGGATTCTCACTTATTTTACCATTCTATCCCGCTATCATGCCGTTTAAGTATTTTCCCATATTATTAAACTTGAAAGCACCTTGAAATGAATATAAAAATGTCTGCATTCATTTTCTTTCCATTGAAGATGTGCATCATTTGTCGCCCTTCCTATACAACCTCTGAATCAGCGAATGCATGTATAAGCACCATCTGATGAACGTGCTCCGTATGATAAACTGATCCCAGATCATCTTCTTAACACGCCATTTAAAGAGGACCTAAAGTGTAGGACACTTTGGGATTTGGGTGTGTGTTTAAATAGACAAATACACTTAATAATATGTAAACATGTCCGTCCTGCTTGTTTTATTTTAAACACAACTAATTTTCAGTTACTAAAGTAATCAAATGCTTTCATTATAGATCTGTGCATTCTTAAAGTGACATCTCCGTTATCAAACAAGTGAAGAGCAGCAAATGAATCTCTCGTTTTGTTTTGTTTTGTTTTGTTTTGTTTTGTTTTGTTTTGTTTTGTTTTGTTTTGTTTTGTTTTGTTTTGTTTTGTTTTGTTTTGTTTTTTGTTTTGCTTTGCTTTGCTTTGCTTTGCTTTTTGTTTTGTTTTGTTTTGTTTTGTTTTGTTTTGTTTTGTTTTGTTTTGTTTTGTTTTGTTTTGTTTTGTTTTGTTTTGTTTTGTTTTGTTTTGTTTTGTTTTGTAACAGAGGTGGTAAAAATAATAGCATTTTAAAATATGGGTGAATCCCAGCAAAAACGAGAGGGTTGGCATGTATGAAGTGAACAGGAAGTGTTTGTTTGAGAACAGTTTTGCTAGGGAAGGCAAAACATCTTTGCAAGGGAACGCAAAAAATTAAAAAATATATTTTCCTATCACTCCTGATACAAACATGCACACATATAATAATAACTATTTCATATAATATATTTGAGCATATATAAATATTTGCCATTCTAATGGTTGAAAAAAAAGTAAATGGTCATTTTAGCAATATTTTTAAAAATATGTTGCATATTCGAAATATAAATTATAAATGTAAAATCAAAATATGAACTTGTATGTCATATATGTTATTTGCATATATTTCAATGTGTTAGATTTCTATATGGGATGTTTTTATTATGCTTGGTTGATCTCAGAGTAGAACTGGATAAAAAAAATCCAACATTCAAAGAACAATAGAATTATGTTCACAAAGAAAAGCAGAACTTGCATTAAACTGTGTTTTAAAAGAAATACTGAGTAATTAGAGGATTTCAATTATGTGCTCAACTCAACAATCAGCTTGAGAACGTGCTTCATTGTTCACCACAGTTAAAATATGAAAATGGTGTGCTATTGTGCACACGTTTGCATGCTTAAAAGGGTCATGAACTGCGTTTATTAATTTTTTTTATTTTATAGTGTTGTGTGAGGTCCATAAATAACATTCGATTTTTTTTCATCCTTTTTTTAAAACACCGTTAAACATGGTAGGTATGCTTGTGCTATATTAAGTAAACACCCAAAGTTTTGCATCTTAAAATAATAGATACAATATGGATTATTTTAGTTCATGTTATTTAGTTAATATGTGTAAATGGTCATTGCAAATCAAATTATCTGTAACAAAGCAATTTTGACACTATAAAATATTGTCACTTGTCACTCATTTAAATGTTGACTTGAATGAAACTTGAATGTGACACATCATTGACACATCATTGGTTTTTTTCTTCAGTTTCTTTGAAAAGCTTGACAAATTGTGTAATGTTTAAGCACAAAATCCTGAACTGAAAAAATAGAAGAGTGTATCTTACTGATATATTTTCTAAAATTTCACCATGTCTACACTGGACAAAATCAACATGATGTGGATTATGATATAAATAATCAGTGGTTCTGCTTGACAAGACAAATCAACCAATGTTATTTTTTTTAAATACATTTATTTGCACTTTTGACATGGAGAAATGGATTAGCGACAATTCAACAACAGGTGTAGATAGAGGGTTTAGATGACAAGGAAGGCAAGGTGAAGACTTTGATTTTGCACAACTGTTTACTCGAACATATACTCGCTTTCGCCTTTGAAACAGTGGCTGGCTTAAACCAATGATTTAGAAGTAGATTTTCAACTTTTTTTAATTAATTTTTTACATCAGGTTTCAATATTTGTTTATTTTTTGACCAACAACAAATTTTTGAGTTCTGAATGATACAGGATGTTAAAGTTTGATGACCTCTTATCTGTCTACAGTTCAAGGAAAATTAGATTTCTCAGTTCTTGACCCCTTTAAGCAAGGCAGTCTGAATAGAATCAAATTGAGTGTCTGCTAGTATATCTGCAACAAAAAAAAGGTTCTAGATGCTTTCTGCTTTGTTGTATATTTGAAAAAAAATTTGAAGTGTGACCTAAATGTACGTTTAATGAGTTTTCCTGTATTATAATTTATCTCCAATTCGTTACAACAGTTTAGTGTAAAATCACCATTATATGGTTTGATAGGGATTAAAATAAGGATTGTTTTCCAAAAAAGTGACATTTTAGTTAATTCATAAAACAGAGCACTTGATGGATTTATTGTCACGTTATTTACTGATGTCATTGCTGCTGACTTTCAGTCACCAGATTTATTATTATTATTTTAATTATTTCTGAAATGACCATGCAGAACTTCCTTCCAACAAATTCCTGTGCTTTTATTATCCAGTTAACATGTTATACTTGGGCATGAACTTGCATTCTCTTGCCTTTCAAATATTTTTGGTGTGAAATGACATCTTTCTTTTAGTTTGGCTGGCTTAAAAAATAGGAAATAGTGTTTTTTACCCATGATTGGCTACGAAACAAATGACTAACTTATCTAGTTAATGTAGTTAGCCTGTAATTAAGCCTTTAAATGGCACTTTAAGCTGAATAGTAGTAACTTGCAAAATAAGTAGTGAACTATTATAGTATGTACTGTCATTATTATTAATTAACTTATCATTATTGTTAAGACAAAATAATAATAATAATTATTATTATAAAAGAATTATTAAAACTTATGTTCATTTATTTGAAAAAGACAAAAATAATCACAAGAGGGCTAATAATTTTGCCTTCAAATGTATAAATCTACCCATTGAGAATGTTGTGAAATTCACATTAGTCATCACTGGCCGATAAGGCATTGAAAATAAGCTTAGAATGATAAAATAAGCATCTACACTTACTGACAGTTCCTAACAATGTGGTCGAGAAGTAGTAAGCAGAAAATAGGGTTCATCTGTAGATTTATTGTGCAAGAATTTAGCTCTGGGTTTGAGTGCATTGTTAAAATGCAACTGAAGAAATTAGCTGCTGATTGTCTCATAAACGAAGAGATGATTTCTTTGTCTGTTTGTTTGCTTGTACTTCCATTTCTCATTCTTTGTCATATCACATGGATTTGCCTTGTATCTCTGTGACTGATCAGAATTGTGCATTTCCCTGTAAACAGCATGTCGTGACTCAGGGTTTTTATGTTGTCTTAGGCTGTTCTCGAGGGCCCAGTCCCCTCACCATGGGGGCCCAGGACACCCTGCCTGTGGCTGCAGCTTTCACAGAGACTGTCAGTGCCTACTTTAAAGGAGCTGACCCTAATAAGTATGTATCACAGTCTTTGTATCTCAATATCACGCAGCTTTGTACATCTGCTTTGTGTGCAAATATTATGTATCTTTCTCTACACACCATCTCCGTAAGGAATATGAAGAAAAGAAATGAACATAGAGTTGTTCTTCAGCTGAAAGTGCACACTGTTTTGTAGGAAAATGGCTACATTGGAAAAAATGCCTCGACCAATATTCTTGCAAAACTCCAACAACACATAATTCTCTGGAATTCTCAACAAAGTAATCTTGCTTGCTTCGTAACTCATAAAAATATATTGTTATATCATATATAATATGATAAAAGTGATACTTCACCCCAAAAAATGACAATTTCATCACTTTTCCTCATACTCTAGAGGTTCTAATCTTTTATAAATGTATTTCTTCTATTAAACACAAAACTATAGCATGCCATTGACATCAGCAGTAGGAAGGCAAGGACGTTACAGAATTTTTCCGGATAAGACAGTTCCATTCCAAAATACCGGTAAATTCTGACATCATTAACCAGAAATGACCTCTAAACGACTGTACTTATATTTGTAAACAGAATGAGTAGGGCTTTTGTTGATGGTTTCACTTTTATTTAAAGCTTTTGCATTCATGCAGCTGTTTTTTCCAGGGACGTCCAAAGGCAGAAGTGAGAACCGCAGCTAAATGTTTACACACTTGACAACATTACAGATTCTGTGGATATACAAGTACTGTGAACAACTTTGTTGAAAACATATGGAGGAACACTTTCGCATGTCGAGATGTACATATGTGTATGTGCTGGCGCTCACTGGAGCACCGGAGCTGGCGTTCACGTGCACACGCGTCAAGCAACTGAAGCAAAGCTTGAATGTAAACAAACAGCAGTTTATCATTAGCGTTTGATCAATAATTGTTTACACAGTTATCATTAAGAAGGAACATAGAAATGTTATCTGACTAAAATCTAGCAGCTAAATGTGTCTGGAAAATATTGTAAAAAAATTATAATATAGATAAAATGCTTATGATAAACCGCTGTTTGTTTACCTTCAAGCTCTGCTTCAATTGCTTGACGCGTATGTGTGTGAAACAGCCGGTGAGCACCAGCACACACACATATTTTGTACCATCAACCATAAACAATAGCCTGACCCCTTCTACAGTGCATCCATAAAGTACTCATAGCACTTCACAATGTTTTGTTACAGCCTTATTCCAAAATGGATTAAATTAATTTATTTCCTCAAAATTTTACACACAATACCCCATAATGACAATCACATGTACATATGTACATAAGTATGTACATAAATTGAGCTCAGGTACGTTCTGTTTCTACTGATCATTCTTGAGATGTTTCAGCAGCTTAATTACAGTTCACCTGTGGTAAATTGAGTTGATTGGACATGATTTGAAAAGGCATACACCTGTCTATATAAGGTCCCAGGGGAGACAGTGCATGTCAAAGCTCAAAACAAGCATGAAGGCAAAGGAATTGTCTGTAGACCTCGAAGACAGGATTGTCTTGAGGCTGGCGAAGTTTACAGAAAAAATTCTGCTGTTCTGAAAGTTCCAATGAGCACAGTGTCCTAATCATCTGTTAGTGAAAGAACCACCAGGACTCTTCCTAGAGCTGGCCGGCCATCTAAGCTGACTGATCGGGGGAGAAGGGCCTTAGTCAGGGAGGTGATTTCTGGTTAATGATGTCAGAATTTACCAGTATTTTTGAATGGATGTGTGAATGGTGTTTTCTGGAAAAATTCCGGAACATTCTTGCCTGTGTGAACAGCACTTTTTTGAATTTACTGGTAAAGTTGTTCTGGAGATTTTTAATAATTAAATTTCATAATTTCATAATTTAAATTTTTATCATTGGTGAATGAATAAATGATGGCAGAATTTTCATTTTTGGATGAACTATCCCTTTAGATGGCATTGTTGCAGCAGATTTTGTTTCTTTTAACACTGCAGGTAGGTTTAGAGTAAGATTTATTGTAAATGGTACATTGATTTTGAACACAATACATCATTAGGGATTTTGCACCATTAATCGGACATGTGATTTATATGCTATACCTTTTATGTCATAAAACACATGTGTATGTTTCTATGATTATCAAATTTGCTTTTTATCACTACGATTTTATTTCTTTACTTTTTTTGTGTGTCAGTTTGAATTAGGGCTGGGCTGATAAAATTGATTTGCAATGATAAGCTCTGGACTTTTCACTCTATATGGATCTAAGAGCCAATCACACAGCAGAAATGTGCAACAATGAGATTCTAAAAGTGTGTAGATATTAGAAGTGTACCCAATTTTCGGCCACTGAAAATTTATCATCCGAAAATATGTTATGCCATTTAACGCACCCTCTAATTTTTGTGACCTTAGTCATTGTTGGGATACTCTTTTAAATCTGGAAGCATTAACAACTTATATCGAAATATATATATCGTTATCGTTCAATATGGAAAATAATTATCGAGATGCCATTTTTGCCATATCGCCCAGCCCTAGTTTCAATGTAAAGTCATGTTGCACATGCACATTTTTTCATGAGCCTTTTCCCAGAAGTCAAATGCAACCTCAATGAATGATGCATCTGGATCCAATATTTACAAAACAATTCCATTACTGAAATCCCTTCATCTGGGGTCTGTTCTTTGTACGTTGATTACTCAATTAGCTGGATTTGGTTATTGATGATTTGACATGATCCACGATCATTTCGTTCTTAAAAACTCATCCAAGAGTTGTTGTCATTGCAACAGTTCTGGTAGCTCAAACCTGCTCGGGAGCAGGCTTACTTCATATAAACAGGATTAGATCGGGTCTTTTCAAGCAAAGGTAATGCTGAAAGTATGTACCAAATTCTGATATTTTCTTACAGTAGTTTTATACACTTGGGGAAATATTAAATAGTTAGAAAAATAATAATCTTTAGATACAAATGCTTACTATTTTAAGGTACCTTTTTTCATGCGATTTGTGTATGACATGCACATTATTCAACAATTTTTTTTTTTTACAAATAACAATATATGCAGTCATGCACATGTTTTGACAGCTAATATGATGGTGATTTGATGCTTCGCAAAAGTTGCAGAAAGCTTTACCATTATCAAAGTGCTTTTTTAAAATCCGCTCTAATTGTGAAACTAAATAAATTGCAAAATATTCTTGACACATTAATTCAAGTGTAAAGCTTGCAGCACACAACAAATGTGGAAAGATATTGTGGATTATATTTAACAAACTGTTTACTATAAATTTATGCAATTTAGCTGACATGGATAATTGAATATTAATCAGATGATGTCATTACGCTGCTGTGCCATCAGCATTGCTGATCATGATTTCGAGAAGCGATAGATCTGACCTTCACAACAATCTCAGATCAGTTCATTCAGACATTTTAATCTGATTTGCGAATTTGTTTGAGGAACCAAATTGGCCAGAGATCAGTTATCAGGATTAAAAGATCCAGGATCTGTCAAATCCTCTTAGATCAATTAAGTGAGGTACGAAGAACGGATTCCTGGAGGAATTCTAAAAGTAGCACTCATGTATTCTTAAAGGAACACAATAAATATGTAATTATAAACCAACTATAATAAGCAAAAATACATTATATTATTAAAATAATGTAGCACTACTCGTGTTTATATGTTTGCCAAACTATTTTATTTCATGAAAGGTATTTTATATTTTTGTAAGCATTATGTTTCATTTTTGCTTGAGCGTTGCTTGTTAAGATATTTTTTGATGTCATGCAATGTAAGCATCACAACAAATTATGTAAATACATCAATATAATTTGCCCACATCTGTTTCAGATTTCACATTTATGGAATGAAACCTAATTAAACAGTCATTTCTTTCCCTCACTCTATTAATCTCTTTCATCCCTACATCTGTTTTTCCTCCTTATTTGCTGATGTCATTTATTACAGAATATGAAATATTGATCACTGTTTCTAACACTGTTCCACACATCAGGCCGTCACTGATGTCGTCTTATAATATTGTCACTCTCTAAGGTGTGTGGTGAAGATCACCGGAGAGATGGTGTTGTCCTTCCCAGCAGGCATCACTCGGCATTTTGCAAATAACCCTTCGCCTGCTGTGCTAACCTTCAGCATAACCAACTACAGTCGTCTGGAACACGTCCTTCCTAACCCACAGTTACTCTGCTGGTAATAACAGCCATCTAACATCCACCACAACAGGCCTAATCATATTCATTCACTAGTAAAGATTACACATTTCTTTATTAGTAACATATACAGTGGGGGAAATAAGTATTGAACATACTTCCAAAGTAGCTGTTGACTTCATTTTCACCGGATGTTGGTAACAACCAAACAAATCTATAAGTGCAAAGAATACAAAACGAATTAGTTTAGGAATTAGGTTATGTGTAATAAAATGAAATGACACATGGAAAAAAGTATTGAACACATGAAGAAAGGGAGGTGTGGAAAGGCAGTGAAAGCTCAGACAGCAGCTGAAATCTTTCAATATTTATTTAGCAACCCTCTACCCTTCATCATTTTAAATTAATATTAGCTGCTTCAGTCTAACATCTACATTAGGATGATGAAGAATAAACCAGGGTGGGAATTTCAGCAAGACAATAGTCCTATCATGGTTTATGGGTCTATGTATCAAAAACTTGGTTAGACCAGATACACTCACTGGATCCATTGTAGGAACCCTCTAATTAGGTCAGCTGATCAGAACGCACGATACAATGAAAAGGTAAACAGACACACCCACTCAGGCATGCCACAACACACACACCATAACACAAAACATACAGGAAGAACACACAGACCCATAAACTGTGACCGATCCAAAACACAGCCAAGCAAACTCTCAAATATTTTCAGAGAAAGAAAATCAAGCTGTAGAATGGCCCAGCCAATCACCTGGTCTGAATCCAATAGAAAATACAAAATAAAGATCAGACTTGATAGACGAGACCCACAGAACCATCAAGATGTTTACACTCTGTTGAAGTCCGTTAAACAAATCACACCTGAGCAATGCATGTGACTTCATTCTCCATATGAGAGGCGTCTTTAAGCTGCCATCACCCCAAAAGTCATCCCATTTTTATTACACATAACTTTTCAGTTAGAAAATTCAGATTTTGTTTTGTTTTATTATTATGTTTGTATTGTTTAGGTTTTTACCAAAATCTGGTTCAATTTCCTGTCAATAGCTCCTTTAAGAATATTATTCCCAGGAAAAAATATGGCATGTTCATCACTTAAACAAAAGCTTTTAGGTGCAGTCTGAAATTTTTTCTTCTAAAATTAGCCTTTTTTTACAGATTCTTGTGTGTAGGTTCAATAATTTCACTTTAATGCCAAAGAATATGTTCTTTTCTTGGCCTTTAAGTCGAAAAGAACATTTCTGATGGTTTTGCATCTGAATTTTTCATATTGTACATTTAAGTACATATTAGTACCTAAAAAGTACAAAAATGTACCTTTTAAAAGGGTACCACCGCAATGACTGCTTTTTGTACCTTTATTTTGGGAAGTGTATGGATTAGTAATGGACTGAGAGTTTGGAATATCTTCAGTATTTAACACATGTTTTCAGGGAGAGATCAGCTGAGGGTAAATTATATACTAGATGACTAATGATACGGCATGTCAATGCTTTTAGAGGTGAACGGTGTCATTTTCTGAGGGGGTTTGATCATTTACTGATGCTGGAAACCATTCAACGGTAGTTAGAATGTACTGCTATTCAAACATTTGGGGTCAGTAAGATTTGATTAATTTTTTAATTTGATTAAAAGATTTAAGGCAGCATTTGTTTGATTAAATATTCAATTGGAAATATTGTGAAATAC